>NW_009940626.1:36282-53192 GCF_000696875.1 Nestor notabilis
TCATCGCTTGCTTTTAATTCCCTATATTAGAAACAGCTACACAATTGTCATATAATTGATAGCGTTTCATATATAAGAGGCATGTTCTGACTCCTTCCTTTCATCTTTTGTCCTATTTCCTTCTATACCAAAAGGCATGTTTGCTTTCCTCCACTGTCTTCTAGTCTCTTAAAGATTTTCCTTAACAGTACTCCAGTGCTACACTAGACATTGTTATTTCTGTACTGTGCCATTAGTTCACATTGTGAAGTCTGGTACAGAAGATGAGGCCAAGGCACATGTTTCAGAGTTTGATAAGAAAATGTGGACACTGGGAGATTTCAGTTATACCATGACATTTTCACAAACACAGTTAGAGAGCAGAGCATCCAATTGACAGCACGTTTGGGTACGTTAAACTTAACAACTTGACAAAAAAGAGAATACGCACTAGAACTCCAGCTAGTGTTGTCAAAGTTGACCAAAACCACATTAACTGTCCCAGCACCTTTGCACACTTCAGTAAGATAATTTGCATGTCTTTACAGAAATAGCATAATTCGTGGAAAAGAGGAGATAGAGTATTTTTTATTGGCTTTCAGGCCACTGGTACATCATTGGGGATACTAATCAAAGAAAGACAAACTTACTGATCCAGAAGGTAGGATACAATTAGCATTCAAAATTCCAAATTATTTTTGTACACAATTATTTTGTTAGTGAACAATTCCATTTTATTTGAATTTGCATTAAATAATAAGTGTAGTGTATAAATGTAATGATGTGCAGAGAATTTGTTTTAAAATATGCATTTTAGGAAATAAAGCAGCAGTATATTCAAAATTATTCACAAGTTCCTGATTTACTGAGGAGCATTAACAGAATAGGAGAGATCAGCAATATGAATTATTAGTGTAGTCTTGTATGTTGTTAGAAACATTAAATAGGACATAAAAGATACTGTCATCATGCTGAGTAACACCACCCACTAGACATAGTTCTGCTAGTAATGACAGCCCCACCTTTTCATGACCCAGCAGCTTTGAGTAAACACATGCTCTGCAGCTATGTCCTGACATTTTAATGAAGTAACAGAACTGGTTTGCCAAGACTCTTCATGTTGGTTTAGATGGCTTTAGTTTCCTCTCCTCTGTCAGGAATAACCAAGAAAGTGGCATTTGAATTTTGTAAGTTTTCAGGTTGGTATATGCCAGCCTCATGAAGTTCAAAAAAGGAAAGTGCAAGGTTCTACACCTGGGTCAGCACAACCCGAAGCACAGCTACAGGTTGGGTGGAGAAGTGATTCAGAGCAGCCCTGCAGAGAAGGACTTGGGGGTGTTGGTTGATGAGAAACTTAACACGAGCTGGCTTCAGTGTGCACTCACAGGCCAGAAAGCCAATGGCATACTGAGCTGCATCAAAAGGAGCATGACCAGCAGGTCAGAAGAGAGATCCCCTCTACTCTGCTCTCGTGAGACCCCACTTGGAGTACTGTGTGCAGTTCTGGTGTCCTCAACATAAGATGGACATGCAGCTGTTGGAGCAAGTCCAGAGGAGGGCCACGGGGATGATCAGGCAGCTGGAGCACCTCTCATATGAAGACAGGCTGAGAAAGTTGGGGCTGTTCAACCTGGAGAAGAAAAGGCTGTGTGGAGACCTCATAGCAGCCTTCCAGTATCTGAAGAGGGCCTACGAGGATACTGGAGAAGGACTGTTCGTTAGAGACTGTAGCAATAGGACAAGGGGCAATTGTTTAAACTTAAACAGGGGAAGTTTAGATTAAGTATAAGGAAGAAGTTCTTTACTGTGAGGATGGTGAGGCACTGGAACAAGTTGCCCAAAGAAGTGGTTAATGCTCCATTGCTGACAGTGTTCAAGGCCAGGTTGGACAGAGCCTTAGGCAACATAGTTTAGTGTGAGGTGTCCCTGCCCATGGCAGGGGGGGGGGACTAGATGATCTTAAAGGGCTTTTCGATTCTAATACGTGAGAGCAACCTGTGGTTTGGCACCCTTGAGGAAGCTCCTGCTTCCTCCCATTTGCAACAGACCAATACAAATGATCTGTAACTCATATTCCACAGTAGAAGTCCTCAAGTTAGGGTTGGTCATTGAGTAGCAACATCAGATACCTGCTAGTGGAAGAGACCTTCACACCGAATCAGTAATGGTTAGGCACTCTTTGTCTTCTTTGATTTTGCTGTGTTGGAGGTTTTTCTAGGTAAGGGTATACAGTGTGTGTATTTCAGCACAGTGAGCCTGTTTAAAGTTTCTTTTTCAATATTAACACTCCACTCCGTCTCAAACCTTCACTTTTTGAAGTCAGATACATGCCCAGGATCAGAATCTGTGTCTTGCAAAGAAACAGCTGGTTCTGTAGATTAACATAATGCTGAGACAAGTCAAGGAGCCAGTGAGTGGCTCCTACAACTATAATGTTTTATGCTTGGATACTTGCCCTCAATACATAGCACTAAGGAAGGTGTGAAATTTCTCTTTGCTTTCCTAGAAATCTAAGGAGATTAATGAATAGGTTTTGTTTTGTGAGGTTTCTTGTTTGTTTGTTTGTTTGTTTGTTTTGTTTGATCGTGTGCCCCCCCCCCCCCCCCGCCGTCCTTCACTAATATGCAGTAAATTGAGTAGTGGTTTGCTAGAACTTCAATAATAATCAAATGGTCTTTGCAAGTGCTCCCTCCTGTTGATCACTCCCAGATGCAATTGAAATGCATGGTCTCTGTCAGGACCTAAAGAGGCTGGGATCCAGGCTTGAAAATTTGTCCTAGAATGGTGCTTATTGGGAACACTGGATTTTGGCTTCTTATAGAGTAAATCCTTGGGAACAAATTTCTTTCAGTGAGCAGCTCCTGGCATGAACAAATTTGATACAGACGTAAGGTAAGTAGTCTGAACGTGTCCATGTCTTACCCAAGACTCTGTTATTCTCTATAGTTATGTTGCTAGCAATTTAAAAAGCATATTTAAAGGTTTGTGTCAGAGGGTTAGAGAAGGTAAATCTACTGGGAATGATGGAGCATTTCTGTCAAAGACTTAGGAAGCAGACATCACCAGAAGCTTGTCTGTTTTTTCTCAACTGTATCAGTTAATTTAGGAAGAGATATTATCATTGCCTACAAATCTTGCCCCAAAAGATTTTACTAGTAATAGAACTGCTAGCTAGGATTCAGCGAGAACTACTTAAACATGGTATTTATGAAAGATACTATAACTTTAAGCAGGGATATGAAGTATTAAATTCTGTATCAGATCGATTTCATATGGAATTTGTTCCTTAACAATATACTAATATACCTGGCCTTTCACCACTCTTCCAGTGAAAGTTCTTACTATTTTCAGGATGTGGGTGTTCATTATTTTTCCAAGTGGAACACCCCCCCCCCCCCAAAACAAAACCAAAACCACCACCAAGAAAAACCCAACTCCCCCCAAAAATCGTAACAAACCCAAGCTTGTTAAGGTAGTTTAAGCTGGACACTTCAAACCAAACCAGAAATCATGCTTCATTAGAAAAAAATATCAGCTTTGGTACTTATAACAAAGTCAAGGGAGCAGTTTCTTGTTTATTGCTAAGACTTCATCCACTATTTAATGCATTTAACCTCATTTCCCATGCCTCTGCTTTATTCCACCAATATTTATCAGCATTTTTGTAATGGATATTTGTCTGCATTTTTCTGCTTGGGTACCTTCTCTTGTAAATGGGAGGAACTCCTCTGCCAAACTTCAACTACACCCTAACTGTCCTCCAAAAGACTTATCTTTGCTGCACTGCCTACAAATCACTGTCATCTGGCAGTCTTGAAGCTGGAGGCCATCTGTGACCATGGTGACCGTTGATTTATGTTAGCACACTCATCTTCATTGTTATTCATGCCACCTTCCTTTACACATTTTTTCCCTTAGTCACTCCATTTCTATTCAAACATGGAGTACAAAGAGTCGGGGGGGGGAGGGCGGAACTGCCTAAAATGAATATAAGGTGCAAAATAGATGTAGAGGTTTGTGAAAAATATGTTGAGAATTAATAGTATGTTTGAAGTGCGTTTTTGTCAAAACAAGATTGTGTCAAATATAATTACAGGAAGAGGACATACCTACCAAAATACGTAGGCCAGAATCACCGATCCAGCCAAAAACTGGAAGGACTTTGGTGACTTAAATCACTCACAAACTTCAAAGCTAGACAAGCCTCCATCTAACTCAGGGTAACCTTGAAGCTTTTCTGAATTTTCTGGTCTTTCACAGCTGTCAAGGTGCACCAGAGTTTGATATTTTTGGGACATATTCTCTTTCATATGGCTAAACACCCCAGCACTGGTGGCTGAGAATAGGGCATGGTGTACAGAGACCTTTCTGGTAGGACTCATCTGTCCCACAGACTTCTCAGGGGACACGTGACAGCCATAAAGCTTTCCTAGTGTCTCTGAAAAGGAGCCAAACATTTACCCTTTTATAAAAGTATATTAGGGCAAGATAGGAAAATATGTAAGTGGGAAGCATATAAATCTGTGTAAAGAAAACTTGTTAGATAAATCAGAAAATACATTGTTTGGGAAAGCCTATGTCTAGTAAGTATAAAATTAATTTAGTGGTAGTTCAAACCTTTTAGAGAAACATGTGATATTCAACAACAGGGGCCCAATCCTGCCATCAATGAAGCAATAGTAGTGCTGATGTAGTTAGGACAGAATTTCCAGGGTGTTAAGTGAAGATTATTTATTTTCATAGCCATAGATTCATTGATAGGGGCCTTTCAATGTAGAAAGCTCCTATCACGCCTGTCTGCATTTTCACATGTCTTAGCAGCAATCCAAGATGACTTTGGAGAAAGCTGACTTACCCATGCACAGAGTGGTGCTGCACAATCAGAACAGCCTCTTCTGATTTATTTTTCAAAGCTCTTCTGCATGGTTTCTGTCTTGATTTTCTTGTCAACGTGATTTAGTGCAAATCTCTGGGGATGCCTTGTGCATTATGAGACTGGTATTATTGTTATTGGAGCAGACTCAAGCAAAGAGCTTCTGTTTGTGGAACTGTTTCATGTTGCGTGCATTAATAATGTCAAACTTCTGATGGAAAATCTCTTGGAACAATCTAAAGCTGCCTTTGCAGAGCTATCTCTCCACTTTTGTCTGTAGTCTTAATTTTAATCCATTCCTTGCTTCCTCTGATGAAATGGTTTTGACTTGAGACTTGGCTGGTTAATAAGCTTTGTGTCAGTGCTCTAATTTGAGTCTGATTTGCTAGCAAGGTGCTGAGCACGTTCACTGAGTCAGTGGGAGTGGCTGGTGTTCAGCACTTTTGCAAACCAGGATGCTTACTTCAATGCCTCAGTATGGGTTCAGGAGCCTGATTTAGGCTCCTATTTTTATAAACATGCCATGACATCCAAATGTATTAACTGATGTGTTCTTTGAATAATTACAGCTAGTATTTTTTAAGAAGATGAAGTCACTTTGCCAATTTTTAATGGGATTGAGGTGTCCAGTGCACAGAGCTTCTCTGAAAATCTTGTCCTGTCCCTTTTGTTCAGCATAACTCTGTGCCAGGAGAAATTTATTTCTTCTATGTATCAGCTTTGCTGAATGTATGTTTGGTTATTCTGCTTGCTTGAAAATGCCATGCCAATGTAATTGGAACATGATGAATGCCTGAGAATGCGGGGACACTCAAAATACATAGATTACACTAACTCTAATTTTAGTACGTAAGTGTACTGAATGCATTTGGGGCTGTAAATGGTAAACCAGGAGGTAAGAGTAAGAATGTCAACGTTAAGCATTTCTCCAAAAGGTCCTGTGAATCTTTGGTCCTACTGAATCTCTCATTGCATGAATTGACCCAATGAACATGTCAGATCTTGAAACTTAGTAAGCTTTTGCAGGTGGTGTCTAAAGTGAGCTGCAAAACAAGACAGCCTTTGATAGGTGTATGAATTTGTGTAAGCATATGAGGAATTGCTCACATAAATCCCAGTGCTGCCACTGTGATTTATTACATGTGCAAACCTCAGAACATCAAAATGGAAGCGTAGCTGTGCTGGTTAACAGCCATACCTGGAATGAATTAATACAATATCATAACTCACTAAAGGAGCTCTGCTCATGTCACAGAACCAGAGAGCAGTGAATGAGTGTTTTATCATCCCAGCAGTGACCTAAGACTATATAAGCAAGTATCTAGTACATACTGCTGTTCTATCCATTGTCCTATGCATTAAGACATTATTTCTGTGGCATTGTACTCAGATTTAACTAATAAATGCAATCCAGGTGGTAATTTGATGAGAGATATCTGGTAGTACTAATTCATGCTTTAACAGAGTACTTACTTAAAAAATAATGTATATGAGTTTTTAAAATTACCCCTCCAGAGCTCTGCACAGTGAACAAGAAGCCAATAAATAAATACAACTATTTCTGCTGGGCTTCAGCTTCTGGCAGTGCTTTCTGTCCTGTCACCCAGAGCTTCCACTTTTTTTTTCTATCAGTCAGACGACTTCCTTGTCAAATTAGACCAAAACTGCAGTGTAGCCCAGAAGCCAATGTGTGTCTGTTCTCCCAGTAACTTAGGGAAACTGACAGCTCTCAACTGGGTAGTCTCTTTTCTAAGAATACTCTGTCCCACATTTGTATCTGGGCACTGCCTTCCTCAGCCATTACAATCAGTGTGAAATCAATGTTGTCACACAAAGAAGGAGCTAGCACTCAAACTAATGAAAATATGACCCCCATGCAGCACTGTTTTCCACTAGTTGCAGTTTCAGAGTGGTCTTTCACTAGAGTGTATTTCACTAGAGTGATTGCGGTCTATCCTAGATGAGAGGCAATGAATAATGTCTAATTGGAAAAATAACAGCTTTTGCCTCTTAACTCGAAAACTAGTAAATGAAATACCATTCAATGCCACAACTGTTTGAATATGTTGAAGGAGCCAAAGATCTAAAAATACAGCTAATCTCCTTTAACTGTTTTTTTATAATATCTTGTCATCTTCCCTATCTGAATTGACTGATGCAGTTGGCCAGATGAATCAAAGCCTTTCTTGGCTAAGCATTAGGAAAGCTGTACAAGGCGGAAGAAGTACACTTAAACTCTGGAACTGAATGCCTGAAACTCTGGGACTGGATAGCCTCATCCTTCTTGTCACAGCCACCACCAAAGACAGTGAAGTGGTGTAGGCTCTGATGTACTGAGAATGTGTATTATTCATATATGTTGCTGTACTGAGATTTTCAGGTAGAAAAAAGTGAAAACACAAATTGTGTGAAAGCTTTCTTGTTTCAGGTTAGTTGTAGTTTTGGTCCTTCGAAGGCAGCCTGCTTCAGAAAGGTTTATGATTCCACTTCTTCTGAGACCCATCTGTGCACTGGACAAGATGAGTGACCAAATGGTGCCTTGTGCCCCATCCCAAAGAAAATTATGGAATCAACAGCAAATTACTCAGTCATTTTCTTCTGTTTTGAGGGAGGCCAGAGGCTCGTTAGCAGCACTTAATGGTCCAAGGAATAAAGGACATAGGACTAATTGCTGCTTTCCAGTTCCCATGTTCTTTTCTGCAGACTGAGGCTGCTGGGTGGGATGACAGTGCTGGAGGGCTGGGCTGCACTGCAAGCAAATTCAGCAGGTGTGAAAGCTCATTTTCCCCCCATTCATACATGCAGATAAACATAATGTTTGCCAATAAATGGAAAAAGGGCATGGACATAGAGGAAAAAGATCATGAACAAGACAACTTGAAGACTGCTGATGCCCAGCCTTTTGGCCTAGGATAATATGTTCTTTTGTCTTACATTTTCCTCAAAGGCTGCTGGCATCTTGAGCAACTTCGGAGCCCTTTAGTTTAAACCTGGAGAGAAAGGGACAGTTCTCAAGTATTAACACAAAAGTAAGCCTGAATCCTACTTATCTTGTTGGCTATGGCATAATTCTGTGCATAGCTCTGTTCTTGTACATATATCACATAAAATTTGTAGGTATTTGTAGGTGAAAGATGCAATCTGTAAAGTAATATCACAGAACTCTATAGGTTAACATAAGGGATATTATTTTTCTTATTCTCCCCTTGTTTCTTTATCAGCTGCTGTTTGAAGTTCTCTATAATAGTGTAGTAGACCTGCTGCCAGTTTGAGAACTGGCAGGAAGCTGATGCTTTTATTATGATCTTTCCAGATATGATATTCTTCATTTTTATTGTGTTATAAATCCTGGTCATAATGTTACTGTCTAATTTGTTTTTTCTTGCTTCTAGGAGTAGGCACTATCTTTTCATTTACTCTTGCAGTTAGTTGTGCCTGCATTATCAAACTCGAGGGATGCCTTGTCCTCCTCCATTCTGTGCCCATTTCAAAGCTCCTCCCCACGACTTGGCAGTTCATTTATCTCTCGGCCCCATTAATCATTGCCATGTGTGCCTCATTTTGCAGTCGATACTCTGGGCCACTCATGGCTATTGAACAAATGTGGCAGACATATATGAGCTGCTGGTCATACTTCACAGAGTAAACAGACCACACACAAACGCAACCTCCAAAGTCTGAGGAGTCAAAGGCACCTTTTAATTTAGTATGGAACAGCTTTTTACAGTCAAAGAGAGAGAGGGGGAACACTGACTTCTGTTTTTGCACAGAAACTGATTACATAGTGATTTATTTTAAAGGGTCAGATCTCTGTTGATAATATATCTCTAGGTCAGATCTCTGTCGATAATACATCTCTAGGAATCTATTTTATTATGTATCCAGCTTGCAGTTAATCTCATTGGTTTAACTGGAGTTTCACAAGACAGAGATTTGGTCTATTATACTTTAAATGAAATAATCATAGGTGACATAAATTTATTTGCATGTTCCAGGATGTATATAAATAACGTATAGTTACTTTGAGCTGTTCAGTTGGTTCCAACATCCCAGTTGCTTAAATGTGTGGCTCTTCTAGGTTTGTCTGGTTGCTGCAGTAAAGATGGAACAACGACAAAACACAAAGAAATGTGCTGATGTAGCAATAAAGGAAATATTGTTCTGCACAGCACGTAATTAAGAAATAGTACTTACTATTGATGAATGTCACTGAGGAAAAGCGTTTAGCAAGATTCAAAGTGACACTGTATTTTTAATGTCCCCTCCCATAATTACTCTGACTAAGCACAATAAAGAAAAAACCCAGAATTTATGAAAAGTTTTGGGGATCATAATGAAGCTTGAAGTTTGTGACAGTTTTAGGATGCCAGCTGCTAAAACCACCAAAATCTGAAGTTTCTGCTAGACTTTTCCATGGTGCCAGTGACGGCTTGCCTGAAATCTGAGTCCTGATACTGTCCCTGTACTGACTATCCTGTTAACACATCCCAATTAATTTTTATTTTTGTATGCTTATATTCCTAAGGGCTCCTAAAGGCTAAAGCAATTAATTGTAGTGGATTAAGTTTGTGTAAAAATAGTAGAATTAACATACTGTGTTGCACGTCGCCAATGTAATTTTGCTATATAATGGTAAATGGACACTTTTCTGCCCTAATAGTAGTAACCCAGATTGGTGTATGTGTAATAAGACATTATTGTGTTTCAGGAATATCCACAGCTTTATAAACATTTAGAAATTATAGAAAAAGAAATTTACAGAAGTGTGCAGCACAAATGACTAAGGAAACAATAAAGTCTTTCCCCATCTACAGTGCATGCTTTGCATGCCCCATTGGGGCCCCCAGGGAGGTGCAGTTCAGTGTTGCCAAATACTTACTTTTGGATGGGCCTTTCTCAGTGTACTCTCAATCCATCCATGTTTGAGAGTAAAGGAAACTCAGGTGCCAGTATCATGTGTGTAAACCCGTAAGGGCCCTTTTCAGCAAATAGCTAGTGTAATGTGTTGGGCCAGAACTGTTGCTAGCTTAGTGCTAGAGGTTTGAAAAACCTTTTGTCTCCCTCTCCTTTCCTGCTTCTAGTCTGAGCCTTGAGACTTTTGGCAGCATAAACAACTCAGCCTACAATCCTGTTGCTCTCACTCAAAGGTATGACAAAAGCATAATCATTATGCATAAGGTGTTTCAAAGCATAATCATTGTGTGTTGCTAGCATCAGGTTTCAACATGTTCATAAATATTACTTCATCAAAAATGCTGGCATCAGTGGCAGGAGTTGTACCTTGAGGTTGCTCTCCAGAGTAGCCATCAAATCAACATTCCTTTTACCAAGGTGATCTTTTTGCATTGCATGTTCTTTTATGAACTTTGAAGATTAATCTCATAAAACCCAGTATAGCAGCGGTTTTATCATTGACAGTAGTCCTTTTAAAACGTTTTTCTCTAGACTATTACTGTCTACTCTAGTAATTTCTATTTACAAGAAAAGTGAATTCAAATTAAGTTAACATCTGACATGCTCACTGCACGGGAGTTGGAAATGACCTTTGAAGGTCTTTTCCAACCCAAACTATGATTTTCTGCAAACCATATACAATATGACCTTTTTCTGGTTCTGCTGCAGTAGACTTTATTGCAGTGTTGTTCTCCTGCCTGACTATATTTTCCTAGTCAGTGAAGGCATGGTATTATTGTTGATGTATCCAACTCATGAAGGGATGTGTGTGTCTATATTTTTAAAGCCCCAGGAGGCTAGTGATAGTCTTTACTATATGCAACTAATTTTCCATAGCCCTTTTACAGACTCAAGCTGCAATGAAATAACAGAGAAATGGATTAAATTTTCCAAGACCACACTCATTACAATCTTTTTATCATAATAGCTAACATCCAGGCAAATTAGATGCTTAGTGGAAGGCAGAGCAATTTCTTCAATCTGTGCAGCTTCAAGGATCACCAGAAGATGATGTTCACAAAGTATAACAATTTTCACATAATGCATCATGTGTCATGGAAACAAGAATATACATATGTACATACATACGTAGGTTTTCAAACAATAATGTACCTGGCAGGCTTATATTTGTCCCTATCTTGGACTGTGACCATGTCTGACTATCAAAATTGCTAGTGAATGTATCCTTATATCAATTACAGAAAAGGTCTTATTGAAGAAAAAAAACCAGGGTACACTCCTTGTATGAGTGTGATAAAATGGTATGTGGCATGTTCTTAAAACGGTTGCTACAGCCAGTAAAGCAAGAGTGGTCCTCATGCCATATCCAAATATATTTATTAAGTCAAGCTATATGACTGATGGTTTTAATTCTTGTTACATTTGCATATATTCCCTTAGTTAATAGGCAGAGGACAAAAATCTGTCCCCAAGCTTCTGGGTAATAATGGTAATCAGACTTACTTGGAGCAGGAGATTCATCTTTGTAGTACAACATCTAAACCAGTACCCCTAGGCTTTGCCCAGTAGTCCCCAGTGTTGTTATCCTCTTGCCATTTCTGGTCTGTGTGTGCTAAATGATACTTCGTCTCTTTTCCTTTGTCCATCCCATTAGAGTCGGTCAAGCAAGGTGGAAGATGCTTATTTGTTATGAATGGTCTTGAAGCACTCTGAGCACAAAGTATTCCAAGCACACCACTGAAATACCTCAGCAGGAGCAATCTATATCACTATTTAACCCAGTTGGGTTTCATATTCATAATCCCTAGGTGGGAGCTCCATATCTCCCTCCTTCAGCTATACCATATTAACTGTTATAAACATTTATTGCTATATTTGTCATAAATATAGTTTCTATTGTTAAAAGTTCTCAGACAAAGGCTTTTCTACAGATAGGTTTCCTAAAATACTGTGCATTCCCAAAGGAAAGCACTGGTTTAGTAACTAATGGAAGTGCAAGGATTGCAAAATAAAACTGATTATTTTAATGGCTTAGAGATAATGAAGAGAGTTTTAAGGGTGACTCACAGGTATAAAAGGGTAGTTTTCTACCCTGGAACACAAAAATGTCTTAATTTGTGTTAAGAGAAATTATTGCACCTTGCAGTCAGTGTCCTGTGATGGACCATTTAGTGCACAGGACCTCAGACCCAGAGTCAGAAGAGCGAGATTTCTGTCCCACATCCAAGACTTGGTGTTAGACTATGTACCGGTCATTTAATTTTCTGAGCCACAGAAATAACTAGCTTTGCCTTCCATCCGAAACTGCTTTGAAAGCTACAGAGGAAAGTTGACTTTCACCTTGGTCATTAAGGATATCCCAAATTAAATAGCAGAAGTATTTCTATATGCTTATAAGGTATATGTCATAAAGATGTGGCTCTTTGATCCTTTGTGTTTATGATATAAAGCACTGACCCTCCCAGAGTGGAGGGTTTATTCAGTAAACAAACAAGAGTAAAAGTCCAGTGAGTCAGGGGAAGTCTTTCAGTAATTCTCTGTAATTTGTATGTTTATTTCAAACAAATGCTAGCACAATGACTTGATACTATCTAAGCATTTTGGAACATTAGGGATTCCATATACACAGCTTACTTCTCGCTCATCAGTTTTAATCTTTAGACTGAGACAGACATAGACTATGCAGCTGAACACAAATGTAAGGACTTAGGAATTTTGGTTGACTAGCTTTGATAACATTTAAACCAGAACTGGTCCCAGTTTCCCTTTTTGCCCCTTAATTGGAATTAAACATCCTATCAAGAGAGTGGCAGAGAAGGATTTGTGCTCTTTCCTAGGACTTTAATACTGGTATTTTGGCTTAAGCCACTTGGTAGATCAGCTGTTAGGAAGCAAGTCCATGTCCAAGGTTTGTGGACAGCACTTAATTTACCTCAGTGGGATGGTGGCTACTTAGAAGACTAGACAATCCTGTTTTTCAGAGTGCAGGTTACATTGATAGTTTTGGGAACTGAAGAGAAAGAGGATGAGTCAATAAGGCATTACACTTAAATCTGCCATGAAGAATATTAAGGTCTAGAACTAAACTGGGTACTGAAAGCAGGCTACCCATGACAGGCTGGGACTCAGCAGGAGTTAACATGCCCAGCTTCATGTAGATTGTCATAGGACAAATACCTGGAGTTACTATTTACTCCATCCCGTGCATTATACAGGTTTCATGACCAACAGGATAAATGACCAACAGGTTAAATGACCAACCATTGAGATAAGAGGCTGCTCAGGTGGGAAATGGAGTATTTTGGGAGATATGGGAATGAAGGAGGACTGTGCAGCTCTAAACAAGTCCCCTAGAGGATGTTTTGAGTTGAGCTTGTGAGTGAATATTTCCAGGTTATTAAATTTTAAGGTAGAGAAGGGGAGCACTCACACATTATTACTTTATTCTTTGACAAAAAAGAAATTTGGAAAAAACCTGTCTGTGCAATAGCTGGACTGTGAATACTCAGTGATGCTCCCAAAATGCCTTTAGAGTCTTTAATGGAAAGCAAGACTATGATGATGATGATAACTTATTATTTAAAAATCTGAGTGTTAAGTTTACCACTACTTATTATGTTTCTTTGTGCAAGATAGGTCTGAACTCAGCTCTAATGTTCTGTACAAGCTTAAATCTCTATATGAAGGAGACATGAAGGAATCTGATTTTTCTAATACTATTTTTTTGTCAACCTTAGCTTTGTTTCTGGTTTTGTTTCTGTTTCTTTGTTTCTGTTTAATGTTGCTGTGCTCAGTTCCTTCACACTACAAATAGTTTTAGGCTTGCTGTGGATAGATGAAGATTCCTTTGTGGTTGACAAAAATAGAGACAGACAGCAAATTAAGTACCAGCACAGAGCAAATGCTTTGCTCCTCTCCCAAATTACTTTCAAGACTTCAGTTTTACTAGTGAAAATACCGAGAAATAAACCTGGCTGCCAGTGGTGCTGAGTAAGTATCCCCAGGTCAGAGATTTGGTGATGGGCCTTGGTCTAAAGTGTTACAAGCTTAGGTTCTCTTGCTTTATTAATTTCCAAAGATGTTTAGATTCCCTGTATCTCTTGGATTGTTGCTTTACCTATCTTTCAGTTAAAAATAGGTATAAAGAAATGCAAAGAAGGCAGAAACACCTTAAAGAAAAGCTTTTCCAGATCTGTTCAGTTCAGTTTTCATTTAAAATTAAAATTCAAATTGAAAATTAGGCTACAGGAGCTGTATTGGTATTTCATCCAAAGCAATCAGCCTTAAATAGTTCTGAAGAAAAAAAAAAATCATCACCTGTACTTTTGCTCTTCTATTTGTCCATGTGAACAATTAAATCTGCCTCCAAATCTACATTCTTTCAGCAGTTTCACTTTTTAAAATCTGCCCCCAACAGCAGAGCTCACCTTCTCCGTCAGGTTTTAAAAATTGTTTAATTTCTTCACTCTCCTTTCCTAGGATGGATGGGGCAAGAATGGGCAGAAGAGCCCTCTCAGTTCTTCTGTGAGTGGAAGGGAAGAAATTGTCCTGAGCCACAAACTATTTCTGCTCTTTTAGGTTAGGAATAGTATCAGATCTCGGAAAGGGGGATCACAGGAAAGGCAGCCAATCTGATGAAGATATTTTTACAGCTAGTCATGAACATTGCATAATATTATTGATTGCTTAGCATTTTCTTCACTATTTACTTCTGAGATCTAGCACACTTCATGCATTGTGCTGGCTTAAGTTTCCAGCTAGATAAAGGTATTTTGCTACCTGTAGAGATAGATGGGAAAGTCTGTAGTGATGAAGCATCTAGATCACATCTGATCCCTCTTTATGGTGGGAAGTCCCTATGGACTCTGATTAAAGATCAACATATCAGTGAAGGAAAACCTACATCCAGAACTGCTCAAACCAAAACCTGAAATGCATTTGGACTCTGTTTCTACCCTTTTAATGTTTTTATTATTATTTCTTCATAAGTATTTTAGTCTGTTGTCAGAATTATTCTTTACAACAAAAAGTTCAAGCAGTCATTATAATGCATTTATGGAAAGCATTTCAGGTTCATAAATTATTATTATTATTTGTATGGAAAAACTTATTCTAAGCATTATCTGTACCTTACCAGGGAATACAACATTAACTGTTAAAATGATGAGTTGTGTTTAACTAACAAAGATGGCTTTATGTTCTCTGTGTGTACATGTGTCTGTGTGTGTGTATATATTAATAGATATGAATGACCCTGTATAGCCTGTCAAAGAAGAATTGGTTGTTGAAATGGTTTAATGATTAATTAGGCCAGGCAGAAACATAAGCCCACAAAACCTGTCACAACTGCACAGCAAGACACTCCCTTTGAGGAGGCATGAATTTCTTGCACATATGATCTGCAATAGACTCAGACTAATAAAAACTTTCTTGACTTTCTGCATAAGGAACAGGGAACATGTCTGTGGACAGTGGGTATGTGTGGCAGCCCCTACTTAAATTGAAGGGGCTGGAAATACTGGCAGTGTGGTAAGAGTGGACAAGTATTCTGTACAGGGCTGCATGCAGTAGTGACAAAGCTAGAAACAGAGTCAGATCTCTGAATGATTATGTCTGTACCTCCTCCTCCATCCTCACCCTGTTTACCAGGCAGAGAGAAGGAATGGGCTGTGATGGTGGAAGTCAGAGAGGGGAAAAGACAAACTTTATTTCTGCTCACAAGAAAACTGTCTTGGTTTGCAGAGCCTGCTTCTTCCTTTTGCATAGTTCCCAGCAAAAGAAGTGTTAAACCAGCATTCAGAGCCCTCTTTCCTCCTGGGATTTGGAATATAACAACAGATGCCAAGGTTATCTTTGTCCTATCTCTCCAGTGAGGCTCTAGAACAAGCACAAACAGAATGCTGCTTTCTTCCCTTTTTACTATCAATACCAACAAGGATCATAGTTCTTTACAGTGATTCCATTATAAAGAATAAAGGTAGTGGGACTCTCTAGAGACCCTAAAATAGTTTAAAAGTAACTCAGAGTCTTTTGAGGACAAATAAAGGCTGAGTGCAAATCTTTTTAGCTAAAGGTTTTCCAGAAGGCAATGCTGTCTTGACCCCTCCCATATCAGCTGGGACCCTGCAGCGTTTACCACAGCCAAGGCTGAAAACCATGACATGAAATCCCTGAGCTGTTCAAGATCACCTCACAGCTAAACCTGGCCATAGTGTAGTTTCTGTTTCCCTTGTTTGTCAGTGCAAAGGTGATATAAATTGTCATAATCCTGGTTCTGATACAAAATCAAGGCAGTGCTGCCTAGTGGATACATGAGCTAATTAAGACTAAGAAAATCTGAGATCTCTTCTCTGCTCTGCCACTGCTTTGTGGGCTGACCACAGTTTTATTGCTATTTTCTGCCACAGTTTCTCCATTTGTAAAATTGAAGCAATTTGTTCATGTTGCATTTTCTCACTATGGATATGAATGATAGTCTGTTATATAAATATGGTAGGTTCTGGCTTTTAGTCTTTTTATCTGGGCCTCATCCTCAACAGCTTTATACTTCATGCCATTATTTCCACTCTGCATTTTTTATACAAGACTGAGTGGGAGAGGATTCCTTCTTGATGGTAGCCCATGCGCATTAAACAAGATAGATACAATGTCGACAGAAAAAGCAGGGCAGTGAAGATCCAGGCCATTCGTCTTGACAGCAGAAACAAATGTGTCTCACTTTTGCCCTATTATTTACTCAAGCAGAAATCAAAACAAGAGATGGGAAAAGAACTGAAAGAGCTGTCACAGAACAAGTGCACCATGCCAATAATTTGAAGGATTAAGGACCCCAAGCCGTATGTACTGACACAATAGCTAGGGCCATCCTGTTCACTGGGTTCATGGATTAGAGGGATGTTTCATATGATTCTGGTTTTCTTTTCAACTCTGGTTGAACAAATATAGCCTGTGTGCTTGCAAATCCCTTGTTAGCAATGCAAAAAGTCAATACAATTTCCCTTTCACTACACTCTATGATTTTGCCTTTCGAAAATGTTGCAGTTGCTCTGTCTGGATGCCTTCACATAATCAGCATGACTTTGTGTCTGGTTTAAATAGTGTGATGGTGGATGATCGGGGATCGGTGTTGGGACCTGTGTTGTTT
>NW_009940627.1:0-228 GCF_000696875.1 Nestor notabilis
GCTCCAAGCCCCGTCCAGCCTGGCCTTGAAACACTCCTGGGGTAGAGCTGGGAGTATTGATCTGGTGGCAAGGAAGAGTCTGCGGAGGGATCTGGACAGGCTGGATCTATGGGCCAATGCCAGTGCTATGAGATTCAACAAGGCAAAGTGCCAGATCCTGCACTTGTGCCACAATAACCCCATGCAATGCTCCAGGTTTGGGGAAGAGTGGCTGGGGGGGTGTCGCAT
>NW_009940627.1:345-751 GCF_000696875.1 Nestor notabilis
ATCTGGCTCTGTGTGGATTGAAAGGACTGATGGAGTCCATCTGAGGCCACTCCTCAAATCCTGTGTTCGGTTCTGAGCCCCTCACTACAAGAAAGACATTGAGGTGCTGGAGTGGGTCCAGAAAAGGGCAACAAAGGTGAAAGGTCTAGAGAATGTGTCTGATGGGGAGTTGCTGAGGGAACTGGGGTCGTTTAGTCTGGAGAAGAGAAGGCTCAGGGGGGACCTTATCGCTCTCTACAAATACCTAAAATGTGGTTGAAGCGAGGTGAGGGTCTGTCTCTTCTCTCAAGTAACAAGTGATAGGACAAGAGGTAACGGCCTCAAGCTACACCGGGGAGGTTTAGACTGGATATTAGGAACAATTTCTTTCCTGAAAGAGTGATCAGGTATTGGAACAGGCTGCCCA
>NW_009940628.1:0-45704 GCF_000696875.1 Nestor notabilis
GGTTCGTCGCTGTAGACATGGGGATCAGTCTGTTCAGCGGCTAATAACAAAGTGGGATGCTCTTCTAATTTCGGTTTATTGTGGCTTTGTGTCGGAGCAGCGTGTCTCCACGGTTATCCCTAACGTTCTGAACGCAGAATCTATGCGTATCTAGGTGTCAGCAGCCAGCCTGTGTGCGCAGCGTGGAGCTTGTTGATGTCAAAGCCCAAATGCTGAATGTTCAGATGTGAAATTCCCTATTTTTGCTCCCGAAGTTGGATGCAACCTTATCCTTTATGATACAGATAACCTTGCATTTGGTCTACAGTGTGTTGGAGTAAAAGAACTTTGCTTTGCTTTGATATTAATGTGACATACATCAGGCTCTGTACTAAAGGCATTATTAGTATTTAGATTTCTCAGAATAATATGTGAGCCTTGGTTTTTGCTGGTTTCTGTTTTGTTTTGATTGGCTTTTCTACTTTCTTTGCTGGACACAGCTGTTGCAGCAGAGACTTTTTTTTCTGACCAGATCCTATATGCCTCTGTTGAAGGTTAGGGTTGTTGCAGTGGAGCTTTGTATTGGAGTTTTTCCCAAATCTGATCAGGCAAAATCAATCACTGTAATGTAATCTAAGTGTGTTACTCAAGGGAACTTAAGATATTTTTGAAAATACTTATCTGCCACTATTTTCAGGAAATAGCAATGTGAGGGGAAGGGAACAGAACATCTGGATCTGAAAGAATATATTTGGATTAAATGGCAGTATTGTTTTTTGGAAGCCCATATGAGCGGGAATAAGTCTTGAGTCTCTTCAAATAACTCTTTTTGTCATGACAAACTGATGATGTTCTTGTTACCTGAGCTTGGGTTGGGGTTTGGGTTTTTTTTCCCTTTTGATTGGTTTTTTTTTTCCCCGTGCTCAGCCAGTAAAACTTACATGGGGTAGGTAAAGAACTTAAGTTCTGGGTTTTTTGTGTGTCATGCCTGTTTCCTGTGATTAAAATGGGCGAGTGAAAATAATAGTTGTTTACTCAGAAACATTATTTTAAATGTATTGCCTGAAACAAGGGAAACACTTTTGTCATGTTGATCAGCACTTGTTAAAAACTGCATATTGAACTTAAATATTTTTATGTCTGGGTTGTTGGGGTTTGTTGGTTGTTTTTTTTTTTTTGCTTTTTAGTATTTTAAAAACAATAAGCAAAAATTTAACAGGTGCCAATTGATAGCAGTATGGTACTCTGCATTTTTGTTCATGTATTTACTCCTAAAAGCAGGATGAATCTTGAGGGTTGTTGGTCAAGGTGTATCACAGAGGAAGAGGCCTTTTTATTACTCATTGATTGGTGAAAGAATCTTGAGCATCCCTATGGGATGGTTTGCTTGAGAACATGTTTGAGACAAGGAAGAAGCTGTTCTTGTGAGCTGGGTCTAGACAGTATTGCCAGGTGTTGGGGAGAAAACAGGCTTTATTGCGTAGTCTAAACATAAGTGCTATTCATCATTGTGACCAGTTAAAGATTGTATTCTGGCAGCCCAAAGCTTACATGATATGCCAGTCTGCCCAATTCCTGTATTGCACCAATAGTTCGGGTACTTAGGCTCTTTCTCTTGACAATCAATGTTGTCTATAGGGTGCTCTAGGTAGGTGCTAGAATGCTTTGTTCTAGTTCTGAAATCAGAATTGAGACCTGACTTAACCCGACTGTTGGGAGTAGATAGTCCCTCTGGCACAGGCTTTCTCTGATGGTGAGAATGCCCACTGCCATTGTTTTCTGTCTACAGTTTGGTTTCTTTCTATCTTAAAAACCAACTGAACAAAACCAAAAATTATTTAGCTGGGGTCTTGGGGTTTTTGACCTATAGTGCTGAGTTGCATATTTTGTACCCTAATTTTCTTCTGCTGGGATGCTGAAGCAAGAAAAACTTTCACAGAGGAATCATCTTTAAACTGGAAAAAGATGAGAAACTATTGACTAGAGAGAGAAGCACCATATTGTAAGTTTAAGTTTACAAGCAGGTCATGGTGCTATGGTTTGGTATGTTGAAATTTTGGGAGTAAAGCAAGCTGAAATGCTTCGGTTCCTGTGGAGCTGGACAGTTAATAGGCCTGTGTCCTTCTAAACTCCATGACTCCTCTGCTTCCTGAATTATTCAAGAATAACTTGCATCCAGATTTTGACCTTGCAACCAACTTTTGCTGGGCTTGCCATGATCAGTAGATATTTCTAAAAGTTGTAAGGTAAAAGCTAATTGCAGTCTTTTTTCTAATTATTTACTTTTGTGTTTAATTTGTTATGCCTGCGAGCTGCTTTCATACACAGAGAGAGGAGTTAAGGAAAGAATGAGAGAATACTGAACACCTGAAACGGAAAATTATTCTTGACAACTGTTACCCTGAAGTTTAAATTGTATTTTGTTTCAGTTCTGCTGTTGTACTTCCGAAAAACATCGTTTAAGTTAGAGAAAACTTACCTAGTTTCTAAAAAAGCTTACAAATGGAAGCAGGAGGGTACTACAATTAAATTATTCACCTGATCTTTCATCAATTTAAGAAGAAAATTTCAGAGTTATAGACTCATCTGGCTGCTAGTACCTGTAATTAATTGGTTAGAAACAGTCATGATCATTATATTCCCCTGTGGTTTGTACAGTAGTTTAATGCCTTCTCTGCTAAATGTAAAGCTTGTTCTCTATTTGCCATGAAACTTCTAAAATAGGTAGTTTCCCAAAATAAATAGAAATTTTCCTGGTGATGACTGATTTCTGATTCTCTCCTTCATCTCTCTTCCCCTGCATGTATGAAAATAGCTCTGGAAGTTTATTTCTGTAACTTTCTGACAAATATACAGTCAGAAAAAAGTATGGTAGCCATGGGTCCTCCATGGCTGGCACCTGTGCAGAAGGATAGCATTTTGGTTAGAAAATGAATTTGTGCATTTGGTGGTATGTAGGACAAAGTTGTACTGTTGCTGTAAATGGTTGTGTGTCTGCTTATCACTTTAGAAATAAATAAAGTAAAATTGGTTGAGGTTTCTGGTCAGAGGTACCTAACTGAACTTGTAACCTGCTTTGAAAAGATGTTTGTGTGTGTTTGTTGTCCTTGTGCTGCCTTTAGTGCTTGTTATCCCATTTCAGTAGTGCAGGGAGAATAATTGGGCAGAACGAATGAGATGACCCAATGAAGAAAATCTCAAATTTCCCACTAGTCTAGCAAGATGCATCAGCTCAGCAAGGACTTGAATGAATGCTGGAATTGGTGTCAGGAGAGTAGTGGGAGTTACATAGCTGTAGAAGGAAAGAGGGAGATTAGATCGCCACCTTCTTCTGTTTGGTGGCAGTGAGCTTGGACTTTGTCTTGTCCAGCTGCATCTTGTGTGGTTTGGGAAAATGAATGGTGGCATGGGAAAGAAACTGAAATAAGGGGAGGGCAGGGTGTGGATTTTTTTTATTTTGAAAAAATATTTGCTAATGGTCTTATTTTGTAATAGCTCAACAGGAGGACTTAATTTTGGAACTCTGGGCTCTTCCACTGCTACGGCAACTACATCAGCTCCGTCAGTAGGCTTCGGGAGTAGCCTTTTTGGATCAAAATCAACCACTGGCTTTACACTAGGAGGCACCAGTACAGGTAGAAAAAAATACCATACAGCAAAAGTTTGACTGAACAGTGAAGAAATATATCATGTACACAAAAACTGGGTCATCATAATGTGCTTGTTGGTTTTGTTTGGTTTTTTTTCCCCAGTAGTTCTGTAGCTCAGCATGTTACTTGTGTGGCTTTTTAAAAAGGCTTCATTGGACAATTTAAAAGCCCAGACATTGAGAACTCTGCAGTATGAATGCTGCAGAAACACAAATGCAGTTATCAGAAAACTATGCCTGGGTCTATGTGTAAATTGTTCCATAATTTGAATCCTCAAGTTTTCTAGAAATCCAACTCTTCATGCAGGATGTTCAAAATTAAGATTTAAGATTGAGGTATATTTTGATCTGAAAAATACTTAAAAACATTGTGAGATTGTTAGTATTTGTAATGTGATGTTTGTAATCCTGCAGTAGTAAACATTTCTGGGTTTGTGTTTTGAGTATTTCAGTGTTAGCTTTTTGCATGAAGAAATTTATTCATATTAGGCCTCCTATTCAGCCTATGAACATAAAGGTGTATTGGAGTGCAAAAGAATAAAGCTTTTCTGACTGGGGGTATTTGTTTCAGCCATCACACAGACTTAATAAATTTTACTTTGGCGCCAATATTACTAGACAAAATGGTCTTTTATTCTTGTGCACTTGTGTGAGTATACAAGGGAAGTCGTAAGAATCAATCTACTAGAAATAAATTCAAAAGTAGGCTGACAGCTTGTATTACTGTTTGGCTCCATTGGGGGGTAATTTTCTTTTAGCTCTCAATGATTCTTTTTATGATCTAATCATATGTTTTTTAAAATACAAATGGCATAGCACTGTGTTGAAAATAATATCTTTAAATTACCTGTGGGGCAGAAACCCTAAACCAAGACATGGGATTTTACAAAGTCTTTGGACTCTTTAATCCTCTTCATTATACTGTAAATCTGCTGGTTTACATGCTAATGTTATGTACTGCCATATGGTTGAAAAAAAATATTGATAGAATGACTACTTTCCATGGTTTTGTTTACCTGTATTTGTTTGAAATTTTAAGCAATTGGCAGTACTGCAGTGTTAACATCAGCTTCACTATTAGCAGACTCTCATAATGAAAAATGATGGATTTTGAAGTCAGTTATGCTTTGATTTCTGTTGCTGGTGCTTACAAATACTGTTTTCTCTGATAATATTGTTTTGCTTTAAACATACCACAGGAAAGGGTTGTATAATGATCTACATATTGTCTCATAATGTTGCATTATTTCGTAGTTTCGTTTCATGGTTTTTACTATCATAACTGCTCTGTTCAATTACTGTTCATATTCTGTTTATTCTTAAAGCAGGAACAGCAACAACTATTGCTACAGGACTGACACTAGGTGAGAACCTAATTTGGATTTTAATCTTATACAGGGGGAAAAAAAATCAGCTAGATCTTTCTTGTAATGTAGAAAGTTAGTGGTAATTTGAGCCTTTTCCCCATTACTAACTGCAGTCTGCTTTGCTGCCCAGATGTTAAGGTTGCAGACCAGAGTGGAGCCCTACAGTCCTGTTCCTTATTAAAGGATTATTCCGTTCCTGTACAACAGTGATAGTGGTCATAGTGAAAAGTTAGACTTTGTATTTATGTCCCCCTAATGAGTTTCATCCTTCAGCAGAGGGGAAGTGGAATACGTTACCAAAGAATTCTTCATATAGAATTTCCTGCTCTAATGAACTTTGTGCAGACAGGTCTGGTTAGCAGAATAAAGAGGGTTGAACTGGGAACAAACTTTGAGAATTTTACTTTTGTTTCTCTGATACATCTTTAGCTGTCATTAGAAATACATGAGTAGTTGTGGGGTTTGGTCTTCTTCTTCTTAAACACCAGCAGCTGAGGTCTGAGGAGAAACTGAGCTTGAGTATCACAAATGGTGGGGGTGGTTCTACAGGACAGACTGCAGTCCAAGAACTTGGGAGGCCATACTATGAATAAATAGGAAAAAATAGCATTGGATAAAGAAGCAAATGAAATGGGCAAAAGGGAGGAGCAGCTGCTAACCCAGAGCAGTATGTGTGATGCATAATCATATGTGGCAATCAGTACTATGCAGATGAGCATCAGTTCTTTTCAATAGCTGAATGAAATGATGTAATCCAAATCAGACAGACAGCTGTTACCGAGAATGCTAAGTATGTGTTTCTTGCGCATGCTGTTGTGGTTTGTGTATGTATATGTGCACTCCTCTGTTACTTTGGAATATGGATTCTAGAATGTAAAATGTATTCTTACCATAAAAGCATCAGGAAGTGGAAACTTTATTTGCTTTACTTTTAAAATGTTCAAATGCAAATTTGAGGGCATAAGATCTCACATTTTTCTTGTTTACAAATTGTCAGGATGTGTGCATTCATTTATATACACATCCAATGGAGAAATTTTAGGCTGTATTTTGGGAAGTACTGTTCAGAGCTCCGTTTACCAATATTTGGTTCATCTAGCAGATGCTCTTGGTGGAAGCTCTTTGTTTTTTTGGGTTTTTTTTATTTAATTTTTTAGATAGCTGTTAGATTTTTGTAGTTGCCAGTCCATGATTAAAACCTATTGGATCACTAGGAATCCTGGAGCAAAATTACCTGTGCAATTAATGTAAACCTTTGAGATTTATCTGAAAGTGCTGTGGGGATACTGTACTTGATGGAAGTGATCTTGCATGCTGTGGTTCTCATGATGGTTCTATGGGAGTAGTTCAGAAGAGAAGGCAAATTGAGCATTCATTCTCAAACAGGATGTTCTAACCAGTACTGGTTTTGGGTTTCTTTCAGGTACACCTGCCACCACATCAACAGCTACCACAGGCTTTAGTTTAGGTTTCAACAAACCTGCGGGTTCGGCCACGCCATTTGCTTTACCTGTTACTTCTACCTCAGCGGGTGGCCTGTCATTGTCATCTGCTCTTACATCGACTCCTGCAGCAGGTAAGAAAATGTTTAGGGGTTTGGGAGCTTTTTTGTTTGTTTAACAATAAAACTTAATGGTCAAACAGTTCTATGCTCTATATTTTTCTAGTATTTACATATTTCTGTGGTACTTCACTGAGAAAGTGTATTGGACTTCACTAGTTCTAAATTTGGGTACCCTAATACAGATAGATTTATGGGCAGTATATCATGTGATATAGGCAGCATATAATCTTAAATCATTGGGAGTGTAGCAAGAGCTGAATTGTCACGTAAAATCATTATTTTTGTTATTGCTAACCCCACTGAAGGTTGAAAGCTTCCTACTTGCACAGCTGAAAAGTTTGGAAAATGTCTACCTTTTGTAGATGGCCTGAAACGGTTACCTAGTAGTGGGAACAAAAGTTTTTCCAATGTAGTTCTTACACTGGCATGCACCTGCCACCATATTTGATGGCTGAACTGCACTGTGCATGATGGTAATTGAGACTAGGGTTCACTTTTCTTACTCTTACGAGTTTGCATTTGAGCTCAGCTCTCTGTGCACTCTGTACTTTGTCCCTTTATGTTTATTGTCTTTCTCTACTCAATTCTTCCCTATCCTTAGACTCAAACTACCAAGGAAATGTTCTCATATCATGTCTCATGTAAAATATTTTAATGCTTAACAAAACATTAGTATTTCAGCATTTTAATACAAAAAGTCAATAGTGCTTGTTAGATCTGTTATGCTGTAAAATATCTTCTGTGCCAGGCTCTAGATTATCTCATGTTCTGGAGGACTCTCAAAATTTTTATATAGTTGCAGATAAATATGGACTTACTGGGGTTATAATATTGTGGAACAAAGTAACGTGTAATTCAAAAGTCTCTATGGCTTTCTCTGGAAAATCTGCAGGAAATAAAAACAACACTTATTATCCAGCTATGATAAAGATGCTGTTCAGACCTTTAGGTTATTTCAGATTGCCTGTGAAAGTATTTGAATGCAGTGTCTGCATGAAGCTGTGTTGCTTTCTCTGCAGGAACTACTGGCTTTACATTAAATTTGGGTGGTACGACTGCTCCAACTACAACTGCCTCCACAGGCCTTTCCTTAGGAGGAGCCTTAGCAGGTTTAGGAGGTTCACTCTTCCAGAATACAAGCACCGCAGCAACAGGTAAATGTTATTTTAGTATTTTCCTTCTGTCTCAAAACATTGACATTAATGTATAATTGTTTAAGTTTATAATGTAAGATTTAATAGTATAAAATCTTACCACTGTCAAAGTGTAAATTTTAATAGTTACAGTTGAGAATAGTGTTGCTATCCATGGACAATAAAAAATGAAAGCTGAAATCATTGGCTTCTTTCTCATTCTTAAATTTTCTTGCACTTAACATGTTTTAAAATGAAAATGCAAGGAAATCTTTGTCATTGATCATAAATGAGAGAGGCTGGTGGTACACAGGTATCTCCTTAAACTGGAGAAGTTGAAAGCTATTTTGGTGGCTTTTGGTCTGAATAAAATTTTTAACTATTAGTCTTGTCATTTCATGGCTTCCTGTCTTTTTCAGCTCTTGAGGAAAAATTTGTTCTGCTGTGTGGTAGTCTTGGCAACACTGCTCTTAAATTCTATATGGAGCAGGAAGCAAAAAGATATTTAAGATGCTGATAATAAGTTAGCTGTCTAATTAGTTGCCTAGTAATGTGAGGAAATTACATAAAACACTTGGGTTCAGTTGTATGAAATTCATGTAATCTGTTTTCTCGGTTTAATTTGCATATATTTTTAATCCAAATGTAAATGGGCACTGAAACTACAGACAAGATTATATGTACTTTTAGTTTAAAATGTTTTAATTATCAACATTTTAAGTACAGAAATTCTGCTTGGGTTTCTTACAGGGCTTGGGCAGAATGCTTTGGGTTTGACTCTGGGTACAACTGCGACTCCTTCAACTACTGCCAGTGAAGGTCTTGGTGGCATTGATTTTAGTAGTTCTTCAGACAAAAAGAGTAAGTTTGTTTTAGAACTTTTTTTTGTTTTGTTTAGTTTTAATTCAGAAAGTTATCAAAGCACTTTAGCAAAGACATCGTATTAGGAGTGTGGAATTAAAGCTGACAACTTTAAACTTCCCCCTGCCCCTTTTAAGGCATTTCAGTTAATTTCATTCCTGATATTGTGATTGTGTAGAAAAACATTCTGGTCACAAATTTCATGTAACTTCATTTATGTAAAATAAATATAAACCAATATCGTACTTGAGAACTAGGATCTAAAGCCTTTAGCCTCTTGGAAGTGAAGACTTAGGGCCGTTTGCTGAAAAGCCATGGCAGATTTCTGAACGGCGGTATGTCAGATAGCCACTAGAGGGGGCAGCAGAGCTAGGTTTAACTATTGCATTGCAAATACGAAAAGGACTCGTTTTTAAACGTGTTTCTCAGACTGTAACAGATCTTTACCTTGGTTTCTTTTTTCAACAGCTTGCACAATAAAAATCTCCTGGTTTTAGCTGTTATTCTTCAAAGCTGTATTTCTGGTGGTGTGTAGTTCCATTTGATGCGTTCTACCCAGTTAAAACCAGTTATAGAAGCTTTACCTCTGTGGTAGCTTTGAAGAACTTAGCTAAGGGAATATTGAGCATTGACATATGTACAGTTATTAATTTATCTTGCTTTTATACTTCCAGAGTAAGCTTAGCTAAAGCTGATTCTAAAATTTGCATTTTCTCTAGGGGATCAATACTGTTAATTTAATCTCTTGGCACAGAAGCCAGATTTTAAACTAGGTGTACCAATGGTTGAAAGAGAAGGAAATCTAGAAGCTCTATGCAACCATCTTTACAGAGTAACCTAAGTTGCGGAGGCATTCTTCATACTTGTAGAAGGGATGGCATATTGACTGTCCAAACCAGAGTTCTCTGCATGATGTTTTTAGGTGCTGGAGTTTCATCATCCCCAATTTCAGTAATAAAAAGCTCCAATTCCTAGATTCTTACAGGATTTCCATTACTATATTAGGATATCACAATGCTTCCATAATATACAAGTACCTTAAAATGAGGACCAGAGAACAACAGACTCAAAATGTACTTAAGTATTGCTTTGCCCAGCTCTTAGGGTGGAAACTTAAATGAATACCTTAATACCCCATACGTTGCATATATAGGAGTGTTTCCCATAATGGATGATGCTGGCTTAAGCAGCCCTGACAAATATCCCTACCTGTGTGCTGCTACTCAGTTCTGTTGGTAGAATTGTTTGTACTGCTATATGAGGAACTGTGTTAAGGTTCGAGGGTGGTGATCTGGTGGTTTTGAGTTTCTTTATTTCTTTTCCTTCCTAAAGAAAGGGAAGGAGATGTGCCAAAGAAAAGTGCCCTAGGAATCCCAGGATGGATAGGGACTAGCACCTTTGTTCTCTCCTGGAACTTGTTGTAAAAGCTTTTCCTTCTGGAGTCTCTAGACTAACTGTCTAGTATTTCTTTAAAATATGGCTCTGTTATACATTTTTTCCTCATATTGCTAAAAAGAATGTATAAAACCCCCATAAAATCTGGAGTGCTTGCCCAGGAAGTAGCAAAATCTGGTTGCACATCTGATGTACAGCAAAAAAAAAAAAAAAAAAGGGGCTGGAAAGACAGAAAGCAAAGAATATACTTAGTTTTCTGTCTAATTTTTAGGTTATCAGTGGAGAAGAGAGACCTAAATTCTGGGGTTTAGCCTTTCCTCCTTCCAATTTTGTGTAGGTTCCCTCCTGCCCCCTTTAGCAGAAGGCACAGGGAATGGTGTGAGACTCCAGGCTCTCTCGTGTACTGGGTGATTGAGTCTGCAGACAATTGAAGTATATGATGTTTTTAAAAGTAGTTGCTTCTCTTGGCAGGAGCACTAGCTTGTGCAGTTTAAAATGTTTGTGGCACTAGCATTAGCTGCATAGCTATCTTCTGCCTTGGTGGCACTGAGAGGGAAGTGAGGATGTGAACTACATCCAGCTGAAGAAGGTGAAGCCCAGTTCTTGGGCTGAGTGAGTGCTCTTCCTAGCAGACTGCTACGGTATGGAATGTGATTACTGCCCATGGCCGTGACTAGAAATATGCAAAAGATACTGTGCTCTACATAATGTTGGTGTCAGCTCTGTTCTATTACTCAGAGGGAGTTGGCATCTTGATCTGCAGATGCATAGTTTGGAGTGTGTAGGTTGTAGGTAAGCAGTAATATCTTCAGTTCTGTAAAACCTCATTCATTACCGGGCTTAATGCAACAGCAGGAAAGTCCAATGGGCAAAGGTTCATTAGCTTTATATTTTAGAGAAGATTCAGATTGCTGAATTTAAACACTTTAATGTTTTGTGGGTGCAGGTTTAAGTGAGTTGTGGTTGCATAAGCAGGAACAGATTTCTTATGCAACTGCAGTTTATGCATTTGTAGTGACTTGCATAGTGACACAAGTTGTTTTGCATTACTCTGTGCCAAGAAATTAGCACCTCTGTTGAACCACTGTTTTTGACAAGATACTTATCTGTGAAAGGGGAGTAAATTAAGACCTACTTTCTTTTATGGCTAGCTTAAATCTGTTCCTGTTACCAAGAGAAATCTAGCAGATTGTATTCATGAGTTCTCTAAAATCCCAGTAAGGTTGTTTTGTTTATTTCTGACCTACAGTTTTTATTTTCTAGGTGACAAAACAGGCACAAGACCAGAGTAAGTGTCAGATGGTTTTTTTTGCATTCCATGTCTCATTAAAAACCAGCTAAACTACTTATGTTGGCTTTTCTACGACTTAGATCTTGAAAAGAGCATAAATGTAAATAACCGACTTTTGCAATATGGACAATTTTGTAATGGTTGTTCATTGTCTTAAACAGTGCACTTTTCCCATCAAATGCAATACCTGTATCTTGTTTGGCATCTGCTATAGACTGATCATGTGGTTTGAAAAATGGTTTCTGCAAATGTGTACAATGCTTACACCACAGGCTTGGACCCTGGCATAGTATCCAAATTGCTTCTAGTTGCGGCACACATGCAGTGGGTGCAAAACTGTAATCAGCTTGAACTTTTTCATATTTAATAGTCATGCAAAAATGTTTGGCAGTGTTAAACCATCATCTAACCATGCATTGTCTCTTGTAGAGATAGCAAAGCACTAAAGGATGAAAATCTACCTCCAGTAATCTGTCAAGATGTAGAAAATCTACAGTAAGTAGTGTGGTGTTTTTTTGGTTTTGGTTGGTTTTTTTTTTTTTGTGATAGTTGATTAGCTAAAGTATTGTATGCTGTCAATGCTCTGTGACAAAAACACCCTACTGCAGGCTGCACATAGGATAACTTACTAGCCCAAGGCCTTTTGGCAGGTTAAGCTTGGGAACAGACTACACAGTAGCTGAAATCTTACCCTGTGTGTTTTTTCAGTCTTGCTTTTCCAGACATTTATGCAAATGGACATGCTGAACAAATATGCTCTTAGAATCTGATCCATCTCTCCCTGGGAGTATTAAGCCTGTTGCACATGCATAGTATTATGTCCATGTTGCACGTGCATCATGGATCTTGTATGGAAAAGAGAGAACTGCAGAAGAGCCTTCCCTCAGGCAGGAGGGAGGCAGGTTGTAGACTAGTCAAAGAGACTGTATGTCACTGTATTTGTGAGCTGAAAGTAGTAATTGCTTTTACATAGATGCTACATATTATATATATATAAAATAATTGATGTATCTTAGTTTGTCAGGGTTCAGCATAACATGTTTTTACACTTGCTATTTATGTTTAGGATTTTTATTTTTGTTTTGATGTGTTTTTTTACAGTATTGGCACGCTATAGGAGTTAAGATGATACTGCATATGCTATACAGTAATTTTACTGTTCAGTACATGATTTTGGAAAAAATAATAAGTATTTAAATAATGTGTCTGAGATGTAAACATTTGGGTACTTCAGGCTCAATATATTATGTTTCCTTCTTCCCCACCCCTTTTTTTTTTTTCCCTTCTCCAGGAAATTTGTGAAAGAACAAAAACAAGTTCAGGAAGAAATTAGTAGAATGTCCTCTAAAGCAATGCTTAAAGTACAAGAAGACATTAAAGCTTTGAAACAACTTCTGTCTGTAGTTGCTAGTGGATTACAGAGAAACACTCTTAATATTGACAAGCTGAAAGTGGAAACTGCACAGGTATAACTGAATATAAATTTTGTTTGTAGAGTTTGTATGCTGATTATTTCATGTAGGATAACTAGACTTCTTTGTCAGTCAAGTTAACACATATGTCCAAAATAAACCAGTTGTAAACAAAATGAAAAACGGAATCTCTTCTAAGCCATTTGGAGTTACTGGGAGAGACCTAAATCTGTGATGTCAGTATTTTCAGATAAGTACAACAGCAGTGAAATATCTTAACTAGCACTAGTCTGTATCTAGTGAACTTGAGTCACACCTCTGTCTACCAGCCTTCATCTTAACCATGCAACCAGTTTGAGCTCAAGTTTTGATGCAAGTGCTTTTCAAGTTAAGTTTTGTACCATTTTTTATTTTGTCTGTTATGTATTTTATTCTAAAGTAAAATGTTTATTTTTTCTGTCTTGTGATACCAAAAGGAAATAGTCTATAATTATGTCTTGCCAACAGTTTTCTGTGAAAACAAAAACTTGTTAGCGATATTCTCATATATCTGTAAATGATGCAGTTCAGAGTAATCTCAGAACTGGGCACTGAGAAATTCTTAATGGTAGAGTTATTAGAAAGTATAAAACAAAAGGGGATGCTGTAATGATCAGGAATAAAAAGGTCGTTTCCATAGAAAGGCACGTCTTTGAACTAGTTAATTGTTTTGGGGTTTTTTTTTAAGGCAAAATAATTCTTTCTGTTGTATTTCTTTTAGATGTGTTATTTCCCTGCACTTGATATCACTTTTCTCCTCCTAGTCCTCCATAACTGTAGCAGGATTTCTGAAGTACAACATAAATTACATCTTATCTCTGACAATTTAGTGCAATATTTCCTCAGCTTCTGAGCTCAGTATGCTTTCATTATGTGCTGTTGTTCATTCATTCTCCAAACTTCTGTTGATATTTACAGTTCTCCAACTTCCTGGCAGTCTAATCCTTGAAGAATTTCTGGTCAGATTCTATCACAATGTTAACTTAAATGTATGAAGAAAATATTTTATGTGAATGAACAGTAGAGTTGTAGCGTGGTGGTTTTTTGTGTTTGTTTTTTTTAACACTTCATACAGAACCTTATCTTTTATTAACTTTTCCCTATTTATTTAGGAGCTAAAGAATGCAGAAATAGCTTTACGAACACAGAAAACTCCTCCTGGTCTCCAGCATGAAAATACAGCCCCAGCAGAGTGAGTTACTGTTATTCGTAACAAATAGTCACTAAGTGTAACTTGGAGAAGAGGGCACCTGGGGAGATGTTACTGCAGCTTTTCAGTACTTAAGAAAGGGCTTACAAGATAGCCTGGGACAGACTTAGTGGGACCTATAGCAACAGGACAAGGGGTTATGGTTTTAAAGTGAAAGAGAGTGGATTTAGACTAGATACAAGGAAGAAATTTTTTATGGCGGGGGTGGTGAAACACTGGAACAGGCTGCTCGGAGACATAGATCCCCCATCACTGGAAACATTAAAGATCAGGTTGGATGGGACCCTGAGCAGCCTGATATAGTTGAAGATGACCCTGCCCATTGCAGGGAGGTGAACTATATGACCTTTAAAAGTCCTTCCAACCGAAACCATTTTATAATTCTGTGATCTTCATAATATGAGTTTTTTCTGCTTCTTGTAACGTTTATACTGAATGCTTCATTGAATCAGTGTGTTATTTCTACATTTAATTTCTCTTTATCTCATTGACACGAGAAATACAGTCTCTACTCAACTTTCCACTAGCAGAGGGACTTCAAGAATGTCAGAACATAACTGTTGCAATTATTTAAATGAGAATTGTCAGCTGATACAGATCAGATTTAAAAAGTGGCAAAAAAAAAAAAGCTTAATCATATGATTTTATTGCTTTACTCATCTAGCTACTTCAGAATCTTGGTTGAACAGTTTGAAGTACAGCTGCAGCAATACAGGCAACAAATAGAAGAACTGGAAAATCATCTTGCTACTCAAGCAAATAACTCACACATAACTCCACAAGGTAAATGTTTCAATTTTAGTATTTCATACCTAAACATTAAGAAATCTTGTACCTATAAAAAACTTAATCTGCTTTTGTTATTGTTGGCTTTTCTTCTTTAATGTACAGAAATAAATGTTCAGATAGATTCTGCAGTTGCTCAATGTAAAGACTAAATTCATAAAGATTGTTGAGCTTTTTAAGATTGATCCAGTTTCTGAAGTGCAATTTGTAAGCCTGATTTGTTTTGATATCCACTATACCCATCTCCGTCCCTTCAGCAACTAGCTGTTAAGGCTGGTATCTGGCACCTCTTGTCTTGCATTGGGCTGTCTTGACCAGACAGATGTGGGTGTCTGCTCTGCCAGGTCTAGATCAAAATGGGGACTTTTCCTTAGTTTGGAGCCTGTTGGTATTGCCTTCAGATCTGACTGAGAAAATTTAGTCTTGTTTGATGCCACATTGTTCAATCTTGGGAGAATCTTTCTGGTCAGAGAATACTTAGTCTTCTTGTTGGTTACCATTCCTGTGATCATAGGTGTCTTTATTTTTTGGGCCATTGTAGGTATAGGTCCTGTAATAAGCAGTGATTTCAAGTGCATGTCTTTTTGTGCCAAATGAACAGCTTGATATTGACAGGATGGTACGTAGACTGTGGATCTTTTATGTCAAAATCCAGAGAACTGTCCAGACATAACTTCCGGAATGGAAGCCCTGTTGAATCCTGAGGGTCCTATATCTTCCCATGTGATCATCTTGTCTGTTCAGAGTATGAGAGGGATGCCTTCACAGGTTTTTCAGCAGTTTCTGCTATAATCTAAAGTTTCCTTGCTTGTGTGGGCAAGGCTCAATCTGTTGTGCCAGCACACTCAGGCTGCCAGCAAATGATGTAGTGATCTAGTCAACACTGCATTGCATATATAGCCTTTACCATATGGGAAACCATGACCCAGAATGTCTTGAAAGTTTTTATGTCTCATATCAGTATGTATATATACTATGTCTAGTATTCAGTATCAATAAATTGCCTCCAGACTCCTTGGAAACTAGTGGCCAGTCTTCCTAGATACCACTGCCTCCACTACCCTGCAAGTTGGCATGAGATTTATTCCCCAGCTTTTCTTTTTCAGAAAGAAATACAAATTATAATGGCAAAATTCCCTTATGAGGAAGCAGATCTTTCAGTTCAAGAATCGTTGGTAGTAGACCTATGCCATCTTCAAGAACTTGATAGCTACTATTTGCATTTCAGTAGATTTTATGCATCTTCAGAGGAAATGCAGAAGCTGATCTTTTCACAGTATAAAAACATTTCAGCACTTCTGTCCTTCAGCACTCTTCTGTCCTCCATTTCGGTACATTGTTTCAGTGGTCTGTTCAGAAAGGCTTTTTTTGTCAGCAGATTCTTCATTTTTGTCAAAATCTTTGAGATCTCCCGTTTAAATTTCTGTATTAGCTGGGTCTGACACTTATATCTGTTTGGGAAATAGGAAATAATAAATATTAAGACTTCATGTAGGCAAGAAGCTCTCCATTGTGTTTTTCTGATATGCTCATGGATAGAGCTAGAATAAGAATTCATGTGATGCATGTTAATAATGTCTTTAAAATGTAAGTAAAGCTTCCATTCTACTGCTTTCTCTTTGGTAAAATAACATTTAAGTCAGAAAGAGTGGAAAATACACATGAATGCAAGAAAATCTTAGTTCTATGTAAAAACCAATGAGATGGTCCCATGTATTTAGACAAAGTTAGGTTAAATGATATTTTTTTTTAGGCTTGCAAAATGATGGAATCATAGGAAGCTATTACCATGTATATAAAAATGAGAAAAGCAAGTTCGAAGCCCTTTCAAAAAGCAGCCCTTGGGGTGATTTGTGCCACCCAGTTGCTTGTAACCTTTTTTTTTATAGACATGAACTTGTTCTCATGGAATTGCTTTTGTGCTGTGTGCTGTATGGGTTTTGGGTGGATTACTTGTTGCGGTATAAGCACAGAATCTTTTCTCCTGGTAGTAAGATTGTCACTTACCAGTATTTTATATGCCTCTTGCAGATTTGTCTATGGCAATGCAGAAAATCTATCAAACATTTGTAGCTTTAGCTGCACAACTTCAATCAATACATGAAAATGTAAAGGTACGTTGTTTTCATGTGTTCCTGTGTATTTAGTGAAAGAACTGTGAAGAGTCACTTTTTGAACATATATATTCAGGTATTCCTTTTTTATTTTTCCCTTCTGTTAATTAACTGCTTTAAAAATTTTTGGAACTATCCTGGAGAAGTGCTTTGATTGAAAAAGTAACTTCCGTTCAGCTGAAGTCTAATTTGATTTTTTTTACTCATAGGGGTTGATAGCAACTGACCGTAACCATTTAGGTTACAAAATGTTTTTCATTTAACTGGTTTGCCTTTCTAATTGTTGATCAATTTTTTAAATGTCTGTCTTTGAGCTCATGGTTGCGTGTTTTGCTTTGTTGTCTAATAACCTTTTGATCTCAAGCAAAGGTGATCTAAATCTGCTCTTACACAAATAGGGAACAAAAAAGTAGGCATTCATATGGAAGATTTCTTGACATATCAAAGATTTTTGCTGAAAATTGTGTTCTGGCTGGATTAATTTTTTCAACGTGGTTTTCATGGCAAGTCATATGTATGGATAAAGAATACCATGGAAAAAATGCTAATATATCAGAAGGCCTAATTAGGCTTGTTTTTTTCATCTGGGACTTTAGCTTGACTTTCCCATTTACAGTTCTGGACATATTGAGAAAATGTCAGTGTTTTGCAATCTATAATTTTTACTGATCTTCAGAACCCCTTGGAAGAAAAGTGCAAGTGTTTCAGATTGTTTCTGCTAAGTGACTTCCTTAATGGGAATTAATTGGGAATTAACTTACTTGCTTGCACTGCATCACATTGCTTCTGTCAGTGTGGATAGTTGTTGGTTTACAGCTACCTGCCATTAGATGTTGGTGCTGAATTAACTGTGCCGTGGTACCAGATACAGAATATGTCAGCCTCTCCATAATTTCAGCAGAATTACACAAAAAAGGATCCTGAATGTGTTCTGGGCTTTTCACTTCTGAGATCAGAGTATAGCCTCAACTTATGCAGTGGTCTGTGTGATGATACATTTTTTGTTGCTCTTCAGTATGAAGGATTAGCGTGCAGGTAAAAGCAATAGTATCTTGAGTACCTTCTCGGCCTGATTGAATAGGAAAGACTTTACTTCAGCTTAAGAAGTATCCTATTGCCTGAAACAAAAGGGTTGGTTTGAGGATTTTTTTTTTTTTTCTTTTGGAGAAATTGAGATTTAATCTGGACGTGAAGGCTGACATTGTGAAAGACACAATTATTACTAAACCTTCAAAAATAAGGAAATTAATGTACTGCTTACGTGGATCTGTCATTCTGACCATCTATTTTAGTTTATCAGATAGGAGAGGAGAGCAGTTTTGAAACTGCTGTCTGCCTTATTTGATGTTTGCGATATGGTTTGTGAAGGCAGAGCTATGACCACAGTCCATTATTTTGTCTGAAGTAGGCTTTCTGGTTTGCACATATGCTTCGATTCAAAGGTCTGAAGTTACAGAAAAATACGTCCTGAAGCATCTTTGCACAAGGCTAGTTGTTAAATATATTCATATAATGTATGAACATGTAGATACATTCTGTATCCATGGACAGTGAAGAGTAGAATGTGCTTGGCACAGTTCAGGTAGAGAATGTCATTAAATCATTCTGCATAGATTAGTCTTAAGAATTGCTCTGTAATGTCTAATGGCATTTGTCAGTCAGTATGGAGTTGCATTACATCTCATCAGAGTTCTACAGATGTCTTTTATTTTTTTTTTTCCAAAGACAGCACTCCTGGTGTGATGAGTCATTCTTTCTGTGTGTTTCCTGCTGTTGCTGATAGAATTAGGATTACAGCTGTTCAAATCCTGAGTCAGAGTTTTCAGACTATAAGCTTCTCCTCTCAGAACCAAATATATCCTTAGCTAGGAACAGAGGACTTCTGTAAAATTCAATTGAACCTTCTTTGGCTTTAATAAATTTATTACATTTAAAGATTCTCTGTTAGAAGGTGGAAATAATTGAAGCCATTTATTCTTTTTATGTTATCTGAGGTATTCACAGTTCCCTAATCTGTGACAGATAGAAATGGCTCATGATGAACAGGCCAAGCTAGGTGTTCCCACATAAAGTGGGTTTTGGTGGGGAAAGGAGTGGGGGGAGGACTCAAGACAACAGATTCAGGCTACTTGTGTCTAAAGCAGAATTACCTGCATTTGCACTGCATCACATCGTTGATGAAATGCATCGGAAACGAGTGGAATTCTAGAATTCTATTAGTTTCTTTAGCTTTATGTTAAGAAAGAAATACAGGTGAAGGTGAAGAGAGCAAAAGCAGACTACATACAGAAAGGGTAGCACTGAAGAAGAGCGTATTATTTTTATTTTATGTTATAAGCTAGTGATGTGCCTGTATTTTGCCTCTTTGATCAGCTAGTGATACAAATTGAATTGTGCTGATTCACATCAACTGTGAGATTTTGGACTTTGGTTCCATTCAGCATACTGGTCTGTTATGCTTGACTACTTTGCAGAATTTAAGTAAGGAGCTGTTCTGGCTGTAGCTGATGGAAGACAATTCTCTCCAGCTCATGGCCTGACTAGATCCTTTGAGGATGGGGGGGGGCTTTTGTTTTTATCTTTCCTTTTCTTCTTCTTTTTAAGGAAATGTTACTAGTAACTTAGCATCTCTTTCCTTATTAAGTTAAGGTTTTATGTCAAATACACTGAACTAAAATGGCTTCCCCCACCCCCTTCAGATGCTCAAAGACCAATACCTTGGCTACAGGAAAACCTTTCTGGGAGATGCCATGGATGTGTTTGAGGCAAGACGAACAGAAGCTAAGAAGTGGCAGAGCGCGCCACGTGTTACCACTGGACCGACCCCTTTCAGCAACATACCAAATGCAGCAGCCGTTGCGATGGCTGCAACACTTACTCAGCAGCAACAGCCTGCTACAGGTCTGAGTGCATTCAAGTTATAGATTATTAGTGTTACAACAGTAGTAAATTTGTGTAAAATTTTCTATGAAGTCTTCCTTTGTGTTAGACTAAAAATCTCAACGTTGTGATGAGCAAAGTTACTGATACATAGCCAATAGAAAAATGCAGGGTAGACTTAGCAATAATTATACAACAGATACTTAATCTTGTGAATTTACTTGTATTAGTGATATTTACTGTATTGTTCTAACTTACCCCTTTGAATGTGAGTCTTCACTCTTCAGTAACATCTCTGAATAGACATAGTATAGCCTCTTTCCAGAATTGTATGGTTATAGTAAATTATTTCAAAATGGTGAGGAGAGAATATCTAAATGCATATTACCTTTTTCTTATGTAAAATTAATAATGCATTTTTATATAGCACTTTGGAACTGTAAAATGAAAAATGCTGTAGAACAGGAAGGATAGTGGAGCAAACATCTCTAGAGTAGGAAGACAGATGCCTGACATTATTCTATAGCTAACTCCTTTGTCAGGATGGTGTTGGAGCAGTTTTTGCTGGCCATTCTACTGTTGCAAATAAATATTAGAGAAAGTGGAGTGGAGCAGTGGTTCTGTTTGTGCATGCATGTAAGAGGAAGACCAAAACAGAGAAAATGCATCACCCACTGCTAATGCAGAATGGATACATATGGCAAAGGAGATAAATTAAGGCACCTTAGTTGACATTGTTATACTAACCAACACTTTTCAGAGAGCGATTCCTGAATGTAGAGAATTGAATGGATATTTAATCATTTAACAGAAATAAGATAATTTCCATTTGATTTTACTTGAACATAGATACTCATTAAATTATGAAAATCATAGGTAACTTCATTCTACCATCTACTTTCTAAGATGTTTTTTATCATAGGTGTACTGGAAGTCATATTAGCATTTTTTCCATCTCATGTTTTATAGCAGCAGTCATATTTTGAATGGTTTTAATTAGAGACCATGCAGCAACCACCCTAAGTTTGACAAATTATTAGACTGTCCTTGTCTTCTCCATAAAAGGAAAATACAATGTGCTTCCTGCCCTAGCCCTTCTAAACAGCAAGGAGATAGGTTTAAAAGACAAATATGCCAAAATATTTTTAATACAACAAAAAAATTAAGTCTTGATGAAATGTTTTATAAATTTCTGTCATAGACCACAGTCTTCCTGTTGCTGCTATGTTAATCTATGGAAATTTTGTAGAAGTGACATCTGCAAGAGTCTGACTTTAAACAGAAAACATGAGATAATGTAATGTCATGCTTCAGGGTTTTTAATACAGATAGAAGCGTGGCTTGTGCAGCTTAATGTTGCCAAAGTAGTTCCTTCTCCCTTCATATTTTCCCTTGTCTTGTGTTTGTCTTTTTTGAATAGTCTCCATGGTCACTACAGGATTATTTCTATAGGAAAGTCATGTATTTGGAATGTCACATTTGAAGTTATACTTGTAATTTTCATGAAGTGGGGTGAGTGGTTTGAATTTCCTCTTCATTAGTCCAGATTCAAGAGAACTTCAGTAAATTGATGCCAATTCTGGCATAACTTCATGAATATTCTCTTAGAAGTAGGGATGAAGGGGCAGGGGGAAAGGCAGATTTTACCTGTACCAATACACCTGAAGTAAGGTAACTTTGTACCTTGAGGTATTTTGTAGTGAAAGGAGCAAATGGGAGTGTGTGTAGGTTGGTTTTGGGGGTAAGGGTTTTGGTTGATTATTTTGGCAGAGCCAAAAACTACACCAACTACAAAAGTGAGGCAGATAGAACAAAGCCATTAACTCGCCAACAAAAGTAGACAACAATTAGTCTACTTATTGGGCTGGAATACTCTTATCCTCCATGCAACTCACTTGAGGATCTGGAGAAGTAGAGGTAGATTGATGTTTTGAGTGGCACTTCAAGAGTACTTAAAACTCCTAGAAAATAGGGTTAGATGGATCTTGAAGTCATCATTTCTGTTCCTCTAGCTCAAAAGCAGGATTAGTCAGGCCCGAACTATTTCAGAGTTACCTTAAAGTCTTAAAAGCTTGCTAGAAAGGAAAATTTCACAGCTTTCCTAAATGACTGATTTCAGTGCTTGACTTTTTCCGAAGAACTTAGCTGAAACTTCTTAGCTTCAGATTAAGGCTACCACTTTTTGTTTTACTGTTAGTGGAAAAGAAGAATCTATTCTTTCACTTTTTGCAGGAATCTTTAATTATTTAAATACTGTCTCCTCTTTTCTTGAGTTTTCAGGTGGCCATTTGCTGCAGCAAAAGTGCAAATGTTTTAATGTTTTAACCTTGTATTATGTTATGACTGAAACTATCTGCTAGAAGTTAGTCACACATATTTCTTTGCAAGATCTTGATCCTTAAGAGTGGGATAGATGAAGGATGGTAGGAGTTTATGAGAGAAAAGACTATGAAATGAGGTGTATGTAATGAGGGGTAGGGAATGTCTGTGTAATACTTGAGCTGCTGTTGTTGTTCTTGAAGATAAGAATAAAATAAAAAAATTAATCTAGGCTTTAAAGTTTTTGATTAAAATCTAATATACGGTACTCCAGTTATTGAGGGATCAGGATGATTAGTCTCTTTTTAAAAAAAATATTTGATGTTTACATGGTTAAGTCTCTTTCGTAAGATTAAGTTAGAGTTAGTTACTGGTTTTTCTCTGAAAAAGCTAAATAATTTATTTTAAATTTGTGTTCAGAAGTCAAAAAGTTTAGTAGCTACATCAAAACTGTGGGATCAGGGAATGTTTCCCCAGTTCCTGGGTGTAGATATGCACCCTGTTTATGTTCTCTCTGTATGCCAAGACATGTCTGGCTTCTATTGAAATAAAGTCAGTGGGTCCTGGCCATATGGAAGAAAGGGAGCAAAGATGCACTCCATTGGTCTCCTGGGATAGCTAATCAGGACACCAGGACTGTGGTGTGCACACTGGAGCACAATTTTTGTGCGGCTTTTTGAAGCTAGATTTATTATCATCATGCTTAAGTCTTGCCTGCACACAACCTTTCTCCCTAGTTTAGCACTTTGCTCTGAGCACAGCTTTATTGGTAGCAGTGAGGCTGGTCATGCTTTGCGCAGTAGCAGCTAGAGTTTTAACCACTCCCTCACCTTCACTTTCCCTGAGCAATCTTGAGCAGTGTGGAAGTTAAAATGATGGTGGCTAGTCTACCTATTATTATTGATGGGACTGAAGTAGAAGATTTTAAAGGAAACTAAAGCCTGGTGAATTAAGAGCTGTGAATGCGTGAGGCTGAAATGGATGTTTTTCTGGTGAGATGAAGATGTCTTAAAGAAATGCTTTTCTTCAAGCTCACCTTTCCTCCTCTTAAAAAAAGTAACTCCACAGCAACTTAGTTACTCTCTCCTTGACTTGTGAAGTGCAGTTAGTCAAAGCATTATCAAGCTATTAACACACTTTGTTATGCTTTGACTTAGTATGAGATTGAAGTGCTTGTGGGAAGGGATACTGAAATCTTCATAGCACTTAATTTTTATTGTGTAATTTGATATTAACTTTGGTTAAAATTCGTCAGTGTGTTACTGTGTCAGAATCAGATCTAAGTTGTGACATTAAATTTGTTCACTGTTAGGACCAGCTGTGATTTCAAAAAATTGCAGATTGTCACTTTAGGAAATCTGGCTGACCTGTCTGGGCTCATTGTAGTGGGTCCTGTTCATTAAACTGAAATGCTCTACAGGGCAAATATATCTATATCAAGTTTTAAAATGTTAAAATACTTGTTATAATGAATTTGTCTCGTACCTATAATAGCCAGAAGTGCCACTTTTTTTTTTTTTTTTTGCTAATACTTTTGGCGTTGAAGAATCTTTATTACTAGTTTTTTGCTATTGAAAATTATGTTTACTTACAAAAACTGTAAGTAGTGATGATGCCTTCAGAACATTATGGTACAAAATCAACAAATATCATATGCTGTTGCTCAATGAAAAGCTTGTTAGCCTAAAGCGTAAGATCTGCTTTATGTGATCTGAGGTGTTTTAGAGTAATATTTTTTACTGGCTCTAAAAAAATGTTGCATTTGGTGAAAAGCTTTGCCTGGAGGACTGTATTGTTTTGTTTTAAGGTCTTCCACTAACAGTGCCTCCTACTGAGATAGAAACCTGTGCACCTGAGAAGGAACTGGATATCTGTTCTGGGGTTCTTCTAGTTTGTTAGATGACTGACTTGTGTAGGTTTTTTTGTTTCTTTTTATTGATAACAATTTTCTTACTTTTAAAGAGCTGCTAGGTAGGTGTATCAGTATTTAAACTGGATGTAAACAAGTTTAGTTTGAAATTTATGGGAAAATTTGTAATTGCAACATCTGATATACTTTTTAAATTGAAAAATTAGTTTGGGTTTCCCAACCGTTCCCTGCTAAGCAGAGAGTGAAAGCTAACAACTTTAGTTGCCCTTAAAATTTAGTTTAACACTACTTTGGAGAATACAGCTGTCCTTCAGCTTGGATCACATAAGAATATTGTGTTCCTAGCAGAAATGTTACTTTCCAACATACAGTGCCTTTCACTTGATTCAAAATGATTTTCCATTTAAATCTTCAAATACTGAAGTGATTTTAAAAGCTGGTAATATTTACATTTTAAAACTCTAGATAAATATTGGTAACACGAAACTTCATAGTATGAAGAAATCTTGAATGAAACTAAGCCCAAATGTGATAATGATTTAGGAAAAAGACTGAAGTTATTTGGGATTGATAGTAGTATTTGAATAAATCATCACTTTCACAGATATAATACATGAAGTATGTTCAAAGATGGAGAAGGCTATTTTGAGGAAAGGTGTGAATGTCTGTGGATTAAGAGTTTGGCACTGTATTTTATCCTCAATGGTTAAACTTTTTAACTAGTGCACTGAAAACTGTTTGAAAAAGACAGAAATATAAGATTGTACTGTGAAAACTGTTGAAATATATTATTTATCAGAAGTAATTTTTTAAAATGTGTTAGTAATGGGCTAGCAAGTTAATTCTTTATTCCCCAAATTAAGAGGGGGGGCGGAAAAGGAACAAAGGAATGAGGCTGTAAATTTCATTTTGGCAGACTGAAAGTGGTTTTGACAGTCCTGCATTTTAGTGTGAATATGCAGGGAAAGTACTGTCAACTTTAATTATGGGACAAACTCTGACTCTGAAATTTTGAATGTATCTAATTCATTAAGGTACACAGAACTGTGCCTTTTGTAAATGTTTATTTAAACAGGTGGTTTGACTAGTTTACCTTATTGAATGGTGTTATGTAGCAGAGCTTAACAGAACTCCGTTATTACTTGTGTGGAAAAGAATTGAATTGTCATGTTACTGTGTAATTGACTTGCTTAAAAATGAACAATAAATTTAATAAAATAAAGTCATTGTCTTGTTTTTTATCTTAGTGTTCTGTTTAAATTTGGATGGAATACTTGAGTAGTTTTGAAAATTCCTATTTATTAAATTAACTTTTGGTAATACAGCTTTAATTATGTGTCAGTTATTACCTTTTTAATTCATAGGTTTTCCCTTATTCTGATTCCGTAGTATTGTTACCTATGAGTTCTCTCAAGGTTCTGATTAATGTTTTAAAGTTAAGGTGAGACTGGTTAACTTTTAAAAATACTAAATGATGTTGTGCTATTAGCTTTGACTAGTTTCACCTTATTAAAATCAGTGGTTTAGCTTTTTACCAGGTGGATGTAGGGGCACACAGTTGAGGAATTTTGATGAGGTTTGAGATCTTAACGGGGTTTGTCAAAAACAATGATGTTCACATTATCAAATACTTGAATAAATAAATAAAGGATCTCTTTACTATGAAAGAGTAAGGCAAGTTTGTTCTCGTTTTTTTTATACCAGGGCCACAGCCATCTCTGGGAGTTAGTTTTGGAACGCCATTCGGCTCAGGTATTGGCACTGGCTTGCAATCAAGTGGCTTAGGTTCTTCAAGCCTTGGAGGTACACTTTAACTTTTCTAATCTTTCATTGAATTATTATACCGCACATCTTAATCTCTTGCACTAAGAGGATGATCTCTTTCAGGGAAAGACCTTAAAATTTGGTAATCTGCACTTTCCAAACTTCTTCATCCCTTGCAGAAGGAGTTGTTAAGGCTAATAAGCACAGAATGAACAGGATGAAGTAATCTCACAGAAGTTCTGTTCTTAAAGCTAGGGAAGTACATCAAGTACATCCTTCTGTAATTACATCTTGACTTAATTTTACATATATGAAAGGCACTCAAGACACTGGATCATGCTGTAGCTACTCCATGAAAGTTTTTCACGTGTATGTACAATTTTTAACTATAGGGATCCATTTCTGCTTGGAGTAAGATAAGAATAAATGCTAAAAAATTACTACAGTTCTGGGATCCTGCTGGCTGAAGCATGCTTGCGTTAGCTTTCACACTGAGGTGGAAAAGAAATCCCTCTTAAAGCCGAAAAAGTGAAGGGAAGTTACTTATCAAAATGTTAACAGTGCTGATGGGGAATGTATTGCAAGAGGATGCATGTCTGTAAAAGAGTAGGTGGTAATAAAATAAAAAAGTATGTAGACCTTTTAATTTAAATGTAATGAATTCTCAGTAGTAGAACTACAAGTAGGATCTCTGTGACTAGTAACATCTAATCTGTGTGTAAATTTCCAGTCTACGTAGGTCAGGGGTTCCTACAGTGCAAGTCAGAAGACACTAGTGAGTGTCCTCTGAAGCTCTTGTATGAGATCTGCAAAGGAAATTGTTATATCTGCTGAGCACAAGCATAATGTGTTGTGGGTTTTCTTGCTATATCCTCTCCTCTCTGCAGCCTCAGTCCACATCCCTAAATTTTTACCTCTTGGTGAGCTGAACATGTGAATCAGTGTTGTAATGTATTTAAAATAATTATGCATCACTTTATCGGAAAGATGATGTAACTTAAATCAATTTTATCTTAAATGGTCATCTTGAAATTATTCTTAAATCTACCGATATCCTTTCTCATCAGATTTTAAGGTTTTTTTTCAGATAAAAGAAAGTCTGTACACCTAAACAGGAAAAATAACTGAGAATAGTGGGGTAAAAGGAAAGTATTTCTGAATTATGAGGTCATTTCCACAATATTTTAAATGCCTTATAAAAAAAACCCATAAAAATCTTCCTCTTCAGTCATAGAGGTTGGCTAGATTGGTGAACATATATAAACAATCTACAGTCTACAATGTAAATTAAAGCACACTTTCTTTTAAATGGATGGACAACTGCTTCTGGTTTTGTCTTAGAGGCCTAACTTTTGTTCTTTTTTTTTTTTTTTGCTAGTTCTCTGGTTGGGAAGGTATTTGTTTGCATTTCACCTGTTCTGTGTTAATTTGCAAAGTTTTAGTCTTTTGGACTATCTGATAGAAGTAAATGCAGAAGAATAAAGGAATACATGCCAACTGTCCTGTAGGTGTGCTCTTGGAAACAAATTGGCAGAATAGGTTTTTTTTTATTATTTTTAATTTTTAATCTTAGGAATTTTTTTTAACAGGGATATTTTTGATGTGTTCTCTTGAAATATGATTTTAACTGGGAAAATTTGCTCTTTCCGTGATACTCTGTAATTTTATTTTTTTTTGTCAGTGATGAACACAGGCTTTTACATTTAAGTATATAAGATGTGTAACATATAGATTCTATGCTTCATTAAATATTTGCAGTCACCTTGCCCTGGCCATTGGTAAATAATTTCAAGTTAGGTGGAACAAAGAGTGTATCGTTTAAATAAACTATCTTGCATTCAGATGATACTTGCCATTATATACCCTTAAAACTTATTTAAATACTGTGGAAGACAGAAGAACACTGCTTCAGATAGTGTGTTCAATCCTTATTATTTTTAAAATCTAAAAATTACTTCTATGAAGAAATGGTAAAGTCTCAGTTTTCAGTAAAATACAAGTATTTTCTCTGACACGTGAAACTGAAGTTGGGGGCATGATTTCCTTAAATACAAATACTGTTCTCTTTACGAAAACCTCTTGAGACAGCCAAAATTGGAGAATATATTTCTGTTCCTGTCTGGCATCCATCTCAAACTGCAAATATCAACTTACTTTTCCTTTGAAGGGGTCTCGTATTAATAATACAACCTGAAATAATGAAATTTATACTATGAAATTATAAATGTCAATTACAAAATTAACAGAATTAGTTTTAGTACAGCTGTGTGTTTATGGCTGCCCTTATGTGATGATCTTTCTCATTAAATATTGTGAAACTTTGTTCTGTATTTAACCTATTGTGGTTTCTTCCTAAAATGAAGAAAATCTTTACTCTGTTTTAAACACAGAGAATTACTCTTTTATCATGGATGAAGATTACAGCTGTTCGAAATAGAACTCATAGCCTGTGTCTGCATTTTCTTAATTTTGGCCCATTTAGTTACCATTTTCTTGCCAATTTAACAGCAATTCAATAGCAATTTCATAAACTGTGACCGTTTACTCACCTGTTTTTGTAGGGGGTTTTTTATAGGTTTTCCTTTACTTAGTTCTATATTTTGTGGGATGTATTTTTCTCCGATGCTCTCCTGTTTACACTGTTTTCTTAACACAGTGCTCTGTTGAGAATAAAACTCTTGAGACAATCTTAGGAATATTTGCTTACCAAATAAGGCTTAGAATTCTATTTGGTTTTAGTATACTTGGCCGAAACATATGTGTCTTTAATTGCCGTGCCTGTAATTTTTTTTGTTGTATGTCTTTACTGTTATTCTACTAGGATTTGGAAGTAGCTCTGCCTTCGGAAGTGGTGCCACAGGAGCATCATCATTCGGGTTCGGAACTTCAAGTAAACCATCAGGAAGTCTAAGTGCAGGTTGGTTTCTTTCTCTTGAATTCAAGTTTATCTCAAAGCAAAAGTTATAATCAAACTGATGCAATCAAATCTAAGCTACTGAAACAAATGCGCTTAAAGTTGCATGTGTATGTAACCATTAAAGAAACTACTTACTTGCTAAATACACGTTTTTAGAGAAGTTTTTAGGGTTCTGCTAAGGGTGTCCTAGGTAGACAGTATTACTGTTTCCTGTTTGACGGTATTTATCTAATTAGGAGTGGAAGCAGAAAAGCAGATGCATGAGGTTGGATCAGATACAGTGTGAGGCACAGAAATGCAGTTACTGCTTGACTTCATAGGCTATACAGTTACTGACCTGTTGAAATTAACATAGTAATTTGTGACAAATACAGCAGTAATTCGGCTTCCTGTATTTACAAGTAAAGTTAAAATTACTGTTTAGAAGCCCAGGTTTCCTTAAAAGTTTATCTGCTTATCCTTTCTGTTTGAATAGTAAATTATAGGTATTGTATCTCTGTATATATCCATAATTCATTGATCTAACTGCTTAGAAAACATTTCTGTAGCAAATGAACTACTTCACTCATTTTGCTTTTTTTGTTTAATTTTGTTGGTTGTGAGAAAGTGAAAATAGAGATGCAATTACTCCTTAATTCAGATTTCTGAAATCTTAGTCACTTTTATAGCTTGCATCTGAGGCAAATAGCTTCCTGTAGTCTGTTTTACAATCCTTCTTCAGTGACAGATAGAAGTATTGTGTTTCCTGGGATTGGCTTTTGGTAGTATGTTTCTTTTTTTAAAAGCAAAATGTTTTTTAACTGCTATTAATGCAAACATAGCAAATGACTGGTATTTATTAGTATGTTAGCTTGGATGAACATCTCGTTAGTTGCCATGCTTTTAATTTGGTTTTGTTTTTTCCTTCGTTAGTGATGTGTTAGGCTTTCAAATTAGACCTGTAAAGTACCTTAAGCTTTGTATTGTAAGGCGGAAATAGCTTAATAAGCTGGCTGTATAACATACATGAATGTGTAAATTCTTGACAGAACATGTCTGATTTTGCAGTTTGCAGTGTCTAAACATCAACCTGCTTTTGCTTATTTTTTTTAAATATCAGAAACAAGTGAAAAACACTGCTTACATTTTCATCTTGTAACTCATTTTTCCTGAGCCTATATTGAGTTATAGTTCCATAAATAAAACTGCTGCATTTCAAGCTTCTGAGTTATGAAGCAAATAATTTTCATATATTAAAAAAATATAATTAGAAAGCTAGTTGTATGGATCAGTTGTCCACCACTAATGAGGTATCAAATCAAAGTAAGTAGCAATTCTGACTTAGCTAACTTGGTGGTGTGCAGAGATAATTTAGATTTCATTTCACTGTATTCCTCAAACCAGGCTTTGTCATGGTGCCAATGCCCCCAGTCTCTCTTTAGCAGTGAAGGACTTGGATCCAATAAAATTAAGATTGTTTTCAGTTATCTCTAGAGTCTCAGTACAGAAGATGGTAACCAGGAGTATAAATGATTAAATGTCATTCCTGTCATTTTGTGCTTATAAAATAAAGCGGTCATGAAATCCTGCTCTAGACTGGGATTATGGACTAGAAACCTCCACCGAAAAATGGTAGCCCCAAAGCACATTAACTTCTACCTCTTATATCCAAAAATCCAGTGCCATATAGATCTGGATTCCGTATGATCTCTAGTTTAGTTTTATCAAGGGTGTATAAATGGGTTTGAATTGATGCCTGAAGCTAGCCTGATTATATGTATTTTTTATTTAATGTGTCCCATTTCTGAGAGAACATTTACAGGATCCTGGAACAATATTCTGCTTTGTGTTATCATACGATAGTTGTATCTTGTTTCTGAATCTTTTTCTTGAAAAAGCTAGGAAAATAGAGTGAATATGAGTTATGAGACACTCTGAATACAATCCATGTGTAACTGAGCAGCTTTTAGATACAAAGGCTATAGGAAATCAATCTCTTTTTCATTCATGAGACTCCCTGGTGCAGAACAAGTTTATTCTTCTGAAAATCTTACTTGGGATTTAGAATTTGCAGGGGAATGTGGGAATAGTTGCATGTGCTTCATTCCTTATATACTAGGATGAGAGACAAATTAGTCCACAAAATTTAGGCAAGACCCAAATGAACAATGTCATTATAGTCACACTTGAGATCTGCATGTCCATTACGTTGACAGTAAGTTCTGCACAGGCATCTGCGTGTTGAAGGACTGCACTTGTTGGAATGTAGATAATGGGGAATTTTCTTGACAAGATGATGTCATATGTAACCCAGGTGCAGGCATTGCAGGAGGAAGAGCTTCACATTGTTTCGAAGTAATTCTTGATGCAAAGAATCAGTAGCAAGTGAAGACATCAGGCTTGTGAGAGCCACTTTGGAATTCTGGTGGGACAGCCAGTTGGGTTTTGATTTCTGTGCTTTAAAAGTACATAGGCATTGAGCTAGAGATGCTGATGGATTGCTTTAACTGTCTCTGCATTAAGTAATGTTTATTGAGAATATACCCTTTTTTGCTTGTGAATCAGTCCCATTTTTTTCTTAATCTTTCTAATTCTTTACAGTCCATGGCAAGGGGATTGGAACTAGGTGATCTTAAGGTCCTTTCCAACCCTAACCATTCTACGATCCTGTTATTCCATTTTCAACTTGTATGAAACTATTTGTTAAAAGCTCATGTCATACTAGTTATTTCATATGATTGGCTACCTGACTGGGTTTCTTGAGAGAACAGACAGTGGAGTTACAAAGTTCTGCTACTTATTACCTAATATTTGAGAAATTTCTAGCATTCTCTAATAGTTTCAATTGTTATCCAAGTTGTTTGTGCAAAACTGATATAAACTCCAAAAGAAAGTAAAATGAGTTGGTTTTAGCATTGCTGAAAATAGTAGGCAGATTTTCCTCAACTCGTTTTATAGCTGAACCAAATGTTCAATTTGTTTGCTCTGATAGGAGAGAGTGGAGAAGTTAAAATAGCACGATTTCCTCACCTAGCCATTCAGTTTTTCCAAAGCTTTGTTTTCGATGCTGCTTTTTGGTTTAAGTCATAGAAGTTGTTTTTAAATAACAAGAATTTGGCAAGGATTTTGAGCCTTTTCTGGCTCTCATTTACAGTGTGGTCTGTGCCACATAAAGACAGGCAGAGGTAGCCTATCAGGAGGGCACAGTGTTGGGAGCTCCAACCCCAGCTTTGCCATTTACCTGCTGTGAGTGAAGTGTATGGGCCATGGTCTGCTTGTACTTCTGCTTTCCCTCCCACCTTATGTACACAGTATGTATTTAGGCTGAGAACTTGAAAAATTATGATTCTGGTATTGTACAGTTTCAGTGAGACTTTTGAGTGCTACTGTTGTAGTGGTATAAGACTTGTGATTTAGGATATAGTTGTTTACAACCACTGAGGTAGACTGTGTTAGTGCTCTAATATCCAAGTTGTCACAGCAAGTCAGGTGTGTTAGCGATGTAGCATACTGTCACATATCCATGTTAGTATAAAATGTTACAAATGTGGGTGATAAAGTGGCTGGTGTTCATAACTCCAAGGAGAGCAAGCTTGCAGTCCTGATATAGCTTACATTTTAAAATATTTTTTCCTCCCTCATAAGGCTTTGGCAGCTCGACTACATCTGGGTTTAACTTCAGCAATCCCGGCATCACAGCATCAGCTGGCCTGACATTCGGGGTATCTAATCCTGCATCTGCAGGCTTTGGGACAGGAGGGCAGCTTCTTCAGCTGAAGAAACCTCCAGCTGGAAACAAGCGAGGGAAAAGATAGGCACCCCTAATGGGAAGGGGAAGTGAATCAACTTTGTTCATCTGAAAAGTCTATTTTTCTAGATTGATGCATTGATTCAATTGCATCCCAGGAGATTTATAAAAGTTTTGCTACTTTTCCCTAGTCTGAAATACAAAATGAAATCATATTGAACAGCTATTTTCTTGTGAATAGAAACTCGTTTATGTATTTTTATTTTTAGCCCTAGTTTTAGAAATGTTCTATACTGCATTATTATTAAAGAATCTTGTAAAACCATCTATTTAACCTAATGTTAGTAGCAGAATATTTTTTGTTAATAAGCTTTATACCATAAGAATATATGCATATTTGGTTTTTTGTACAGATAAAATATATTCTAGTACAAATACTAGAGTTCATATCTTCTGTTCCTGGATATGGCCTTTAAATCTACTTCAGGGTGTTTTTGTGTATATGGATGTAAATATATACAGTACAGTGCACACATCTGTGTGTATATGTATGTGTATATATATGTATAAAATACAGATGTGCAAACCTTGCCCAGACAGGTCTCCTTTTCTTTGTGTGTTCTGTTTCTCCGTGTTGCCCCATGGTCCTGCATCTTGATGTTCCTAGGAATTTCAAATAGTGACTGGGCTATGTCATCATTGCTTCTTGTGTTTTGTTGTTTAAGACCAGCTGAAATACAATGTTTACTATTTCATAAAGTTTGGTAAATAATGGTTAATAGCTGGATTTTTTTAACCTTTTTCTTGACCCATTTAGCAGCCAACTCTAAAGAAGAATCCAAGATTTTGGCTTGGACATTTCATAGGTAATGTTCCCAAACTGTTTGGTTTTGGTTTTTCTTGGAGCTGAGCAGTAGGGCATCACAGCATTTCAGCTGAAATCTCAGGATGCCACATGGTTTGTGTGCAAGCAGGGAGTTGTCAGCCTGGATGAGCTTTTCCCTGCAATTGGAGGGGTTAGGATATATGCTATTCTAATGAAAACCTGAATTAGCTGTTACAAACCAGAGTTAATTCACTAGCTGATCATCAGCTCTACTAGCATTGACTTGAGAGCAGTTGCATATCTGCTTTCAGTACAAGGTATAGTACAATAAGTTGCTGCTAAAGACTGGAGGATGAAAATGATGTAATTTGAAGGTTAAAGCTATTGCAACAGCAGTTGATGAACCTTGCCTATTACAATATCATAGCTTGTTGTGCTGCATCTCAAATTTGGTGTGCACTAGAAATAGCTGTGAAAACATCTTAAGGAGGAAATAATAATCAGTTGAACCTTTGCAAATAAAGATACAGGTTGAAGTGTGAACATGAAACTTTGGAGCCAAGTTGCTTTTTATGTAGATGATGTTTTGTATATAACATGCATCCAATGAATATTCACAGTCATTTTCACAAAAGCACCTTTTCTTCTAAAACAGTTATAGTGCATACAATTTTTCTAGTACTAAGTCATTTGCTTTCTCTTAAAGTGTTATTACCATTTTGGAAATGATGTTTGCATTCGGCAGTGATTGCTCTTTGACAAATGTTCAGTTTGTCACTTGATCTGATAAAATTAAGGGAAACTGAACACAGAATTCTTCACTTTTGTAATTGTATGTTATTGCATCTTTGTGAGCAGCCTCTTAGGAAGGGATATAATGTGGGGTTTTTATGTCTCTGAAAAATAAAGCTTTCAGTTTATTTGGATTTCAACCCTTTTTAAAACTGTCGTTGGGCTGCAGTCAAAACATAATGTTTGTATTCCTTATTGGTTTTTTTAATAGTTAATATGTTAAACCACTGGACTCTCTTGTAATGTATTAATTTGTGAAAATAATTCTAAATGTGTACTGTTTGTCCATATGTGCAACTTAGCATTGTGCAAACAATAAAACAATAATGCTGTGATCCTTGTAATACATATTTGCCTGTTTGAAATAGTTTCCTGTTTTCCACCTGTGCTACAGGAGAAACAAAAGCATCATTAGCTAATATGTACAATTGCTTTTCCTAGAATTTATATAGTGCAAAATTGTTCTTACTGAAGTTAGGTCCTTGGTCTCTGGGTCGAAGGGTAGGGGAGGTGAATGGAGGTATTGTATTGTGGGTTTGTCTAGAATCTCTTCACAGTGTGCTGTATAAACCTGGATCATGCTGTAATATAACACAGCACTAGGCATGGCTTTGGAAATTCAAAAAACTCAAAAGCAGTCAGAGCCTTCTAGGTACCCATGCTCTGTTTCTTTTCACATGAAGGCAACAATTATGTCCTTAATTTACCCTAAGTGAAAAAGTGATTGTGTAGAATAGCCATATGCTGGAGTACAAACTTAAAGTCAAAATGGGATTTGAAATAATTATATTCCCAGCATATTACTTGGGTGGTTGATTTTAGCCATGATTTTCAGGGATCAACATTGGTATATGCTATGTCAAAGGATACTGGTTTTTTTTCCCAATTTAGAGACATGTAATTAGAGTGCAAAATACAAATACATTCAAGGTATGGCTCTTCTGAACCTAAACACCATGAAATGAAATCAAGTCTGGATTATTTGTTCTGTAAAGGAGGAAAAATATGTACCAGAGGGGAGGGAGGAGGTTCAAATAAGGTGCAGTCAGAATAGAGTTTATGTATCTTCCTTGCCACAGGAAATCCAAATCCAGCTGTACACCCTCCATCTATGTATTCATAACTGCATTTTGAACATCAGTTGCATTTATGGCATCATTTTAAAAATGAAAACAAAGTTCAGGAAGAGGCTTAATGGCCTTTTTTTCCCCTCTTTGTCAGTGATAATTCTGATTTTTCCCAGTTTGCAACTCATGTTAATAGTAGGAAAAAATGCAGAGTGAGACATACTGGCTCTCACATGTTATTAGTTTTAGTACTTGGAATGTCTCAGCAGAAGATACGAAGGAAGCACCTTTTAGGTTCTTAGTGAGAAATTCAAAGTAACTATATAGAAAAACCCATCTATGCTGTTTAGTGTAAATAACCTATGCTCTATGAAAGTTTGTTTCCCTAAAACTCTTATTTGAGTTTGTAAGATCAAAGAACTGGCTGTGCGCAAACCTTTCCAGTGATAAATTGGGCAGGTTTTGGACCAACTGCTGGGATTGTGCTGTCAGGTGCTTTCCCTGTTCCCTCTCAGTAAGTGCCTTACAACACTGGCTAGTATCTCCAGACACTGGTGGATGGTTGAAGTATCACAGTAGTAGATTTTGCAACTTCCCATGAGGATGAGCAGTTGGGCTTGGGGAAGGCAGTGACACTGAGATGATGCCTGCAGCAGCTCTGGGAGGCAGCAGTTACCCACTGCCCATGGAGCTTTGACCCAGCTGTAACATGCAGTGTCCACCCGGCCAGACAGGTTGCTTGAAAGGAGGATGGAGGTGGTGAGGGGGGAGGAGAAGTGTGGGGAGAGATGAGGGGATGTAGAGCACAAGGCTTCCTACTGTGAACAGGACAATTCGTTTTAAATTCAGTTTGGGGTCATTTCTTCTGAACTGAATATTGACTGTTCATATGCTGGTATTCTTGTAGTTCCAAATCAACAGTTTTTAATGGAATATTTTGTATTGGCTGAATGTTGCATTTGGTAGAAATAGATTATTGTAGTAGTTTCATTTTCTACATGCTTGACATTTGTTTACCTTGGGCGGTTGCGGGGATCATAAATTAACTCCATAACCAAAGAAATAGAAAAACAGATATAAAATTAAGGAGTTCTATCAGGATTCTATTAGCTCTGTGGAGAACGGTGCTTTCACCAGGTGGCAGGAGGCTGCCATTACATGCTGCCACTGCAAAGCCCTTCCAGGTGTAGCTGTTGTCATGCAGTATGTGTAGAGAAATGGTCAGCAACCTGCTACAGCACTTAGACACACACAGGTCTATGGGGCTGGGTGGGACCCACCCAAGGGTACTGAGGGAGCTGGTGGAAGTGCTCACTGAGCCACTTCCCATCACTTACCAGCAGTCCTGGCTAACTGGGGAGGACTTGGCTGGAAGTAAGCAAATGAGACACCCATCTACAAGGGGGCAGAAGGAGGATGCAGAGCACTACAGGATCCAGGCCTGTCAGCCTGACCTTGGTGCCAGGGAAGGTTATGGAGCAGATCATCTTGAGTGCCATCACAGGGCATGTATGGGACACCCAGGTGATCAGGTCCAGTCAGCATGGGTTTATGAAAGGCAGGTCCTGCTTGACTAACCTGATTTCCTGCTATGGCGAGGTTGATGAGGGGAAGGCTGTGGATGTTGTCTACCTGGGCTTCAGTAAAGCATTTGACACTATTTCCCACAGCGTTCTCCTGGGAAAACCGGCAGCTCATGGTTGGATGGGTGTACTGCTTGCTGGGTAAAACACTGGCTGGATAAAACACTGGCTGGATGGCCAGGTCTGAAGACTAGTGGTGAATGAAGTTAAATTCATTTGGTGGCTGGTCACAAGGTGATCAGGTCCAGTCAGCATGGGTTTATGAAAGGCAGGTCCTGCTTGACTAACCTGATTTCCTGCTATGGCGAGGTTGATGAGGGGAAGGCTGTGGATGTTGTCTACCTGGGCTTCAGTAAAGCATTTGACACTATTTCCCACAGCGTTCTCCTGGGAAAACCGGCAGCTCATGGTTGGATGGGTGTACTGCTTGCTGGGTAAAACACTGGCTGGATAAAACACTGGCTGGATAAAACACTGGCTGGATGGCCAGGTCTGAAGACTAGTGGTGAATGAAGTTAAATTCATTTGGTGGCTGGTCACAAGTGGTGGTCCCCAGGGCGCAGTATTGGTACTAGTTCTGTTTAATGTCTTTATCAATGATCTGGATGAGGGGATCGAGTGCACACTCAGTAAGTAAGTTTGAAGATGACACCAAGTTGGCTGGGAGTGTTGATCTGCTGGAGGGTAAGAAGACTCTAATGAGGGATTTGGACAGACTGGATCAACGGGCTGTAGCCATTGCGTTTGGGCCACAACAACCCCACGCAGTGCTACAGGCTTGGCCACAACAACCCCACGCAGTGCTACTGGTTTGAGAAAGAGTGGCTGGAAAGCTGCTTGGCCGAAAAGGACCTGGGGGTGCTGATTGACAGAGCTGAACATGAGCCAATTTGTGCCCAGGCAGCCAAGAAGGCCAGTCTGAACTGCTGGCCTGTATCAGCAATACTGTGGCCAGCAGGGCCAGGGCAGTGATCAACCCCCTGTACTGGCACTGGTGAGGCTGCACCTTGAATCCTATGTTCAGTCACTCACTGCATGACAGACACTTTGGTGCTAGAGCAGGTCCAAAGAGGAGCAACGAAGTCGGTGAAGGGTTTTTGAAGATCTTTTTCCAACCTCATGATTCTGTGTCACTTCTTTTTTTTCCAGGTCATTCACATTTTCTTACTTTTTTGTTTAAGGTAGAAGGATTTTGTTAAACTTCAGTGTTCGAACGATCCTTCTGACCTATTTGCCTCCAGTTGCTATGAGGTTTATTACTTAATTCTTTTTTACTCAGTGTCAGGATTTTAACCTTTGTAGCCCATCGCTGCCATTGAAGTGCCGCAGTGACAAGGTGAGTAGGCTATGTCTTACTTTAACTTTGATAACTTTTCTAAAGAATGGTTTGCTTTCTGTTTTCTCACCTTCTAGAGGTAAGTCCAGCTCATTATGAACAGGTTACGATTAAGTTCAGAAGCTTCTATAAACATTTCTGGGTTGATTTTACTTCTGTTTGAGTAGAGGTCTGCCCCCAAAAGGATATGGGGTCAGTTCTGTTGAACACTTGCATGGAGAACTTGGAGAACGTACTCCTGTCCTAAACAGGCCAATAGCTGAACAGGTCAAAGATATTTTACTTGTTTGTTCAACTAATGTTTCAGACTGATGGATTTCTTTCTTTTGTCTTCAATGCAGTTGTCACTGTACGGCGTGTGGTTGGGCAGCAGACGCAGGACAGCAGCTTTCTAGATGAACTTGCTTCCAAAATCTGGTTCTAAATAGAAGCTGGTGTATATCTTCTGGGCAAGAAATCCCTTGCTGGCTCTGTGTGTTTTAATGTGGCACATTGGGGTAACAACATATGCTTCAGAAGTGATGATGCCAGTCACAAAAGCAAGCTAGGATGATGAGGTTTTGATCAGACACTGCAGTGTGGTAAAAAGGGAAAGAAGGAAATATTAAAAATCAAGCTATTTTATTATATGAAACTTGAAATTCTGAAAAAAAAAAAATACCATGTAATCTTAATAAGACAAAAAAGGGGTAAGGTCTCATGGGGAAAAGTGCTGTGACAGTCAGCTTGAGTACACCTTCAGCTGGGTGAAACCTTGGGAGAAAAAAACCATGCACAAACCACGTACAGCTGGGTAGCTAAAGCTCGTCTGTTAACTCCTTGGTTAAGCACCTAGGTAGAGGCTATTCTAAACTGTAGTAACACCCAAACCCTCCAATCCTGTTGGCAGTATTAGCATATCTTGGCTGTTTGGCCTACCTTTATTTTTTACCAACATATACAAAAGGAATCAAACCTTTGAGCACACGTACTTTTGCTGTTGTTCTACCCAGGGGTATAAGGTAAGGTACATGTGATAAAGGAGTCCTTACTGGGGAAAAAAAAAATCTACCTTTCAACAGAAGACCTGGGATGGGTGGGCCCAAATGCCAAAGGGATGCAATGGCAGTGAGCGTTTAGGCCAGCTCTGCCCTAAATCATAGTAGTGTGGGATGTCTCTGGAGGTGTGGTTGAGCATACCTGTATCTTACCCGTGTGTCACCTTTGTTGTTTCGTGCAGCTGTGCTTAGCCCAGCTCACCCATGTGTTTCCTCCTTTATCTCTAAAAGCAGTGCCAAAGGCAGCTACAGTGGTTCTCGTTTAGCATCAGGTTGGGCAAAGTTAACTGAGAAGTGATAGCAAGAGGAATGTGCTAGCCTTAATGCCACAGCTATGAGCCTTAGCAATGCACATTCTATCAGTTCCAAATAGGAATGTTTTTTCCTGGCTGCTGACTAAGGGCAGTGGTGGCTGTCTGAAGGCATTCTCTGCAGCTAACATTGCCACTGCTTGCTCCCACAGCAGCAGCGCAATGCTTAAGCTACAAGAACAGTTTTTAATGGGCAGGCAGGTGTTTGTGTACCTCCAACAGCCAAACCAGAAGCAAGCCTTATCCCCAGGAAGGGTCAGACCTGCTCTGGCCATTAGCTAAGCTTATGCAGCAGGGACCAAAAGGGCAAAGCTCCTACTTCATTCTATGGTAGCGAAGTGAGGTTGATGCTAAGCTCTGCTCTGAGAGTTAAGAGGGACAGCTTTTAACATCGTTTATGTTGATTTCAGGCATGGTAATGCTCTGTTGATGCCAATAGCAACCTTCTACTTGTATCAGAGATGTGCAGAAGGAGCTGGAACTGCAGAGAGGTTGTGGCAGCTCATTCAGGTTGTTGTGCACAGGGCAGGAACTGCTGAATTGAAGATGCAAGTCTAATGCAAATGCCTATTAGCTGAAATTTGTATTTTATTAGTAACAATATCTAGCTAGAAATGCTTTTCTGTTGCTTGACACTTGAGAAGTGTCACCTTCCTCATCACGTCTCCTCCCCACACTTTGTTTCCAGTGGCACAGCAGCCAGTACAGCTGTTACTTGTTGCTCTGTCATGGTGACGCCGGCACCGTGGTGGTCATGAGGTTTGCCAGGCCTTGGAGCTGCTGAGAAATATGGGGGCAAAAGGGCTATGTGGGCTCAAGCAGGTGGTGGTGCTGGCATTCCAGCAATGATGGAAGCAGTAACATACAGAAACACACACTGTTGCAGAGTGGTGGATGTTTCATTTAAAGTTAGTCCTCAGAATGGTGGAGCGGGGGGAAGAATTGCTAGGTTATATCATCTTTAAGATAAGCTGCATTTGAGCTACACTACTGATGTCAAGTAAAACAGCAATGATGCAAGCAGAGTCTTTTCACTTCTTTTGTAAGCAGTGTAAAAAACATCCTGGTCTAGAACATATTCTCATATTGTTGATTTTCTGCACCAAGTTGCTGCTTCGTGCTCATCTGCACTAATAATCCCTGTATAAAATCTCAAACTGCAAATTAAGCTGTGCTAAGTCCCGTTGAACCATACCGAGAGAAAAAACGTTTGTCTTCTTGTCTGGAGCTCATTAATCTGACTAACAGGCAGCAATGTGAGCTACAGCTGCATAGTGATACCACTCGCACTGCGTGGTGCCTAAATCTGTGTCTTGTGCTATGGCATTAGGAGGTGAGTGACAGTAAATTTGTTTTGAAATTATTCTTAGTTCTCTCTTCCTGCATTCAATGAAATGTTCGTGCTTTCTGCTCTGCGTGGCATCAACTGGAGTGTGAGTGTGGAAAATTCCTGCACTTTGGAGGTTTTCTTTTAATTGAAATAACTTTATAATAATGATGCCTTGTCAAATTGGCCAGTCTCACTGGGAGGGCAGGCTGTGGGAAGATGGAGTTGGTCCACAAGAAGTAATTCTTCCTCTTTTTTTGTCTGAGGAAGGGAAAAAAATCTAAGGTTCTTTCCTTTTTGCTAGTGGCTGGAGTGGTTGGTTAGAGTAGACCTAATGATTGGATTAGGAAACAGCCCCCTTCAATTTGAGATGCGCACGTCAGCTTTGTGTCCAGGCTTTTATATATTGTAACAGCAATCTGTTGTGTCTGCAGTTAAGTGGGAGTGCCAAAAAATAATGTACTAAGACTCCTGGGAGAAGAGCATGACAGTTGTATTGATCACAGCTGAGTAGTTGGACAATGCTAACGAAGTCCCTAAAGCCCCGGTCTGAGGAGGCTCAGTCTTGAATCTGGGGGAGGTGTTCTGAGAAACAGCCTCCTCCTTAACTTATTGCAGACTTGCCCTTGTGAATTTGGAGGGACATGTCCCCCAGCACTTACAGATACTGTTACCCGGTCATCTCCCTTCAGCCTGCATCCCTGAACCCCATTATCAAGACAGTGGTGCATCTGGGAGCCAGACGTGTGATACTGGAGGTGTCTGCATGGGCTGTGATAATGTGGTGCCAGCGCTGATGTCTGCTGTCACTGCTATGTACGCCGGGACAGCGAGCACTGATAGCAGAAGCCGAGCTTTGCATATTGATTGCTTGGTGCTGGTGCAGATTCACAGCTGAGCCCTTGAGGAGAGCTCATATCCTTCTGTTCAGTTATTTTTGCAGTCCTTTGACTCTTTCTGGGATGTTTTGGTTTGGTTTGGGGTTTTTTTGCCTTGGATCATCTTGTTCTAATTATTTCCCAGGAAATGAGAGCCAATAAAAGAAAGCCTTTCCGCTATGAATACACGTGTGTTTTAAAATGCAGATATTAAAAATGCTCCCTGAGCAGAAATAAAAGCCAGTCTGGCTTATGCAAGTAATACCACGATCAGAGTAGCAGTTTGGGCCTTTAAATATACCGGTGGTGTTCAGATAATACTTACCACAGGTATAGCTATGCTAGTGTAAAAGTCAGCTAATGATCTAAGGGCAGGAAGAGAAGGAAACCCTGCTGAATTAAGCTCACATATTCTGGTTACTATCCTCATCTGGGAACTTATGTTAGTATAAGCTGTCAGTGTACAAAACGCTTAGCGATGGTGTTTTAACAGCGCTACCCTTCCCACTGACTTCACACGGGGGCAGCAAGGCATTGCTTTATCAGCGGGAAATACGGTCTTACCTGAGAAGCGACTTTGCCAGGGTAAATGTACAAGATGCAGGGATTTCTGACTCCAGGGTCATTTCTTTATAGGTTTTAAAAACCCAAACAACAAACCAAACAGTTTTAGAAATAACTAAACCCTACATACTCTGCTTGGCCTTCAACTGGGAATTGATTCTACTGTTTTGTATTACCAGGAAGAGGAATCTCTGCTGATGAAGTGTACAAAGTGCAATAAAATCCAGCTCTTGCAGGAAGCATGGCCTGGCTTTTACATGCCAAGTGATCTAAACAATAGTGCCACAATGATGAATTCTAGTTTTAGTTTGGGAGACGTGGGTGAGAAGACTTCAGGTCACAAGTTTTAATTTGCAACGTCGTGGACACAACTGCAGAAACAAAGTAATTCCTGAATCCAGATTTTCAAGGTTTCTGATGAGGTTGCAAAACCGTTTGACAGTAGTGAAGTAATTGTAGATACACTAGCTAGATATAACAAGAAAAGAATATAAATGCCTGTTTGGTGTCGAGGGCTGGGCAGTGAAAAACAACTAATCTCACTTGTATGCAGGTGACTAGGCTACGAAGAATGAAACTAAATGTCCCAAAGGAGAAGAAAGGATCCATATGCTGTCCAAAGTTTGTCCTCAATGGGTTGTAAGGAAGGGGATAGGAGCTGCTGCCAGTTTTGTGTGTCTCTTAACAGCAAGGAAATGTGGCAAGTTGCAGAGGCTGGGTTGGAAATATGATAGGGAAAGCAAAACATCCCTCACAGCAAGAGCCACTTACACACCCACAGAAGCTGAGGGCACCTTGGAGAGTTGCATCGCTGGGTTTTCCTTTTCCTAGCTCTAAAAAAGTTCCAACTAAAACAGAGATACAGAATAAGGTGACAGGTCTGTTCCTGCTTTATCTTGAAGAATCTGTGAGATGGACACCCAAGGGAGAGGGACAGGGACTGTTGTTTCTTCCTTATTATTGTTACAGCTTCCTCTAGTTTGTCCTTTCTCTTCCTTCCTTTCTGTCCAACGCGTGCTGGCACAGCCAGCCCCAACAAATGTTTGTGGTACCTCACTGTGACCAGCAGCTCAGTCTCAAGGTGGGTTGTCCTTGAACTGGGAGCTGTTTAGAATGAAAGACTTGCTTTTGTATTATGCCTCCTTTCACGCCTTTCCTATAATCTTTGATGTCTTTTTCTGAAGTAGACGCAGTTGTATTTTCAAGGAGCTTTAGCAAATGAGGCCTGCAAACCTAAGGAAAGCAAAGCACCATGCTCTGAAGGCACATAAATACTTTTGAAATATTCCCATCTGTGGAAAGACTGTAGGAGTAAAATGGCAAAAACGCTGTTGTTATAAAAAGGAGAATACCTGTCAATGCAGTGACTGAAATAAGTTGTGTCTTACACGGTCACTTACGCATAGAGTGGTGATTATCCTGCATGGACCAGCACCCCAGCACCAGGAACTGTGTCCCAGCTCCATGCCTGGGTGTGTGGGTATTGCTGTCACACAGCCGATGCAGCATCTGGATGCTGGGTTGTGTGGAAGCTGCAGTGTGCTGTAAGTGTACTTATCCCCTACACGGCTGCACAGCCCTCTGCAGTTCAGAGTGTTAAAAATTATGTGGAAAATGCACTTTATCAGTTTCAGGTAACTAACAAAAGTAATTTTAACTCTTATTGCCCCTGCTCCAAGAGAGATTTTTTTAGGAGTCACAGAACAACGTATGAGTTCTTCAAATGACTGAAATAAAACGTGGCATTTAGTTTCCTGCAATCATACACTTGGCTTGGGAAGGGCAAAGAACATTTCTGCTGAGCCAAAGGCCTCAGAAAGCTACACCTGGTAGTAGCAGTAAAAATTCAGAGACTTCCAGAAAAAATTAAAGTTGAAACAGATAATAGAGACTTATAGACTCTGGGATCATTATTGAATATCTCTGGGCTTTAAGAACCTTTGCCCACTTAAACATATACATGATATTCCAATTATAGCTCAAAGCTGCAAGATGCTCAGCCTGATGGGATGCAGAGAGTCTACAAGATCTGGAGCCTTTGTGCTGGGTTTGGTTTACTCTGAAATAGATTGAGCTAGTGTTATGAGATTGCTAGGCACGGGAAAGTGAGCAAAAACGTTGCAGAGCAGAAGACTGTTTCTATATGTATGTATTTGTGCATCTTTTGGTTTTCAGGATTTTTAGTGGGCTTTAAACTTTAAATGATACAGGTATTACCTGATCGGCTTGTAAAAACACCTAGGGAAAAACAAAGAATCTTTGCTAACTAGTCCATTGCCAAATATGTTCTAAAGCACTTTGCAAAGTGCCAAATGTTTCAAGCTTTACAAAAGCATAATGAGGTGTGCCATTATCTCTGGTATTACCCAGACAAGTTGAGACAAATTCCGAGCTTGAATATGTAAAGTACCTGTTAATCTCTGCAGGGGATCTGGTGCTGGTATCTTGTCATGATTGAGGCTCCTAACTGGGAATGAGTATGGCTAGATAAGTGAAAGGCAGACTATCTTCTGTTATTGCTATTGGAAGAGATCCACTTTACTGAGTATCACTGGAACCATTGACTCAATGGATGGGGCTGGGAAAGTATTTTGCTTGCCACATATAAAAGAACTCAGAACTTGCTTATTATGAAGATGTCAGTCCATCCTAGATCTTAAGAAAATGATCTTGTAGAAAGACCTCTGTGAATGTAGGCATTTAACAGCTGTCGCACTGTCATTTGGGGCTGCCAGACATCCCGAGGGGTCAGGAGCTTGTGGTTTTAATTCCTTACCCTTACGATCCCTTTCTCTTACTGTTCTTTGACGCTGACCCACAGCACAGGGTGTCCTGGTCAAGGGGTGCTTTGGGTGATGTGAAGTGTTTGTATGAAATGGTCAGGGCTGTGTGTGATGTGCTCCTCACCCCAAAGTGAAGATGTTAAAGCTGACAGCTCCAGGTGACTGCTGATCAGGTTTTGAGATGGAGCATCTTAAGCTCCATCATTCAAATTCCTGCAAGTTTCTTCTCACGATCCCTCTGGGTTGATACGGGCAATGCAGAACCTGTCGTGCTGCAATCCCACTTTTCATCTTGATAACCACGAGCTTTTCCAAAGGTTGGCTCCTCCAGGTTAGTAGCACTGTCTGAGGCAAGGTGCAAGTGTGTGGGACCCACGTCTACACCTTGCCCTTTCAGTACCATGGCTCTGGGTATGGGCTGGGAAGTAACTTGCTGGGAGCTGTAGTGAAGCTGAGGGGCAAAATGCCATTACCTGGGCTCTGATTTGCCCAGAATCTGCTGGTCCAGACTAATACCTCTGTGAATGGAACACAAAAGAAGAAGTGAGGGAGGTGGAGATGGAAGGGGAAGGCCTGGGATGTCCTAAGTGAGAGACAGTAATTTCATTGAAGAAGAAAAGTTCGCAGTCACTTTTCTTGCAGTGAAATGATTTGGCAGCAGTGTTTACAAACAGCGCCGGTTACCAGCGCTTACCCCTCTCTACCTTTTTATTAAAAGAAGTATTTTTCACTTGACTTTAGTGTGTTGTAAACAGAAGTTTTGGGAGCTGACTTAGAGGAAAGGGAGAAGAAACCCCCAAACTTTCCTGATGCTTCAGACTCCCCGACGTGATTGGCAGAGCATCCTTGTGTGTTCCCCTGAGCTGCCGCCAACTTTCAAGGAGCCGGGAGGCGGGAGCATCGCGTGTGCGCGGCGCGGTCCC
>NW_009940629.1:0-56533 GCF_000696875.1 Nestor notabilis
CACAGGCCAGTGTAGACATCAGGATCTGAATTAGGTCCCTGGGCCCGGTGATGCAGGCATCTGCATGATTCCGAGTCTATCAGAAACAAGACGAACAATCTCTACAGGGATGAGAAAAATACTGTACAGGCTTATATAAAATCACATTTAAAAAGGAAGATTTTGGCAAGTCATTGTGGGGCTAAATAGGTGGCTGGTATAGCCTTGAAAAAGTATGAAATACTGCCAATAGAGAGCAGTTCTGCACCCCAGTGTTGTGTTGCTTTACTTACTAGTGGTAAAGCGTCTAAATACCCACACATTCATACTTTGGAGTTAGAACAGGAGTAACAGATGGTGTATACAGCTATATGGTAACGAGTCTTAGCTTATTTTGTATCACAGGAATATACCAGTTCCCCGAGGGGGAAGATGGTTGCAGAGCCATTCCCTAGCTCTTTCATCCCACTTCTGAAGTCAAACCTTCTAATTTAGCACTAACATAGTCATTGCACACTGTCATCATATGCAGACACTTAAAGTACCACTATTTAGCAGCATTAGATGTTGGCATTAAGGAACTGCACCAAAAAGGGGAGGAAATACATCTTTTACTGAGTCTTTCCAAGGTGACCAGCAATTAACAAACAGTTTAGAGAGAATTTGCCTTGTTAACTTCAATCATGATTTCAGAAGTGTGTGCTGTAGAGATCCCAGTATCTTCATCTCCTGGGTGCTCTATCTGTATCTTAAATATTTTTTTTGCTGACAAGCTGCAAACAATCATTAGAATCCTGCTCAGCCACATCAACTCTTAACCTCAGTACTTTGCTGGGGTTGTCCTGTTTCAGCTCCTGCAGTGTCCTGCCACTGCAAATAAGCGCCTTCGCTTCTTGTATCAATGTTAGCTACATGCAAGACCATATTTGAACATAATAAAAGAGTGGGAGAAACAGTCCATTTGGGTAAAGCTGAGGAAATAAATACTTCCTGTAACATTTCAAGCCTCTGCTGGTGTAATCAAAATACACTGAACATCCAACTCCAGATCATATTTATAGTACCGTCTTGGTTCTTCTTTTTCCAGTTCAGATGCTGTGGAGTCTCCAACTACACTGACTGGTTTGAAGTGTACAACACAACTCGTGTGCCGGACTCCTGCTGCTTAGAATTCAGTGAGAACTGTGGGCTCCATTCCCCAGGGACCTGGTGGAAAGCGGTGAGTAACTCTCCAGAAGCAGCTTGGCAGCTGCCTTGCAACCCAGCTAAAGGGCAGGCACCTCAGCATTTGCAAGGCTAAACAGATGGTAAGGTATGATGTACCCTTACTCATCTTCTATCAGCTGCTTTCAGAAGGCTCATGTTGAGCTGTGGCTTTTGACCTCCAATGAAACTGCCAATTTAATTATTTTCACAGGCTGAAGGCTTTCCATTCAGTAGGCTCTAAGCTGTTGTTTCACATCACAGACAAGTACCTTCCAACACTGATCAGGAGCACAGTCTAGAAGATCTAGCTAGTAAATTACAGGATTGTACTTTTTAATGTCCCATCTACTGGAGTCAGGCAGAGATAAAGGCAAATGGCTCATCCACACATGCAGAGCACAAGCCCTGGAGCTGCAGCCATAGCTTACCATGGCCCAGGCAGTTGTGAGGTAAGAGGACTGAGTGAGCCTGGAGTGCTCTGCTTCTGCCAGGACACCCAGATTAGGGGCTTTCACTGCACAGCAGGCAGGTGGGAATTGTGCCACTGAATTGCCAGCAGCAGTCTTTTTTACAGTGAGTTTCTGCACTTGCCTGTAATCAAATTCAATACTCCATGGGATAATTTTTCTCTGATTTCTTCAGCAAAATTCTTCCATAGCAGATAGATAGTCAGAGCCTAAATTCTACTCTGAAATTAGCTCAGCAATTCTTTGTGGTAATTGCACATAGTGCAATTACCCAGGAGGGGTGTGGAGTAAGGCCATCTGATGAAATGGAATTATAAGGAAGTTTTGCTGGTTCTAAGGGTTTGGGAAGACAATGAGTAAAGCTTTCTTGGACACTTTCTAGAGATTTCATATAAATAGATTGGCACTGGCACAGGCTGAGTTCCAACCAAAGCGGGCTCCCTTCTACCTCTTAAATAGCTCCAAGTCAAATTTTGAATTTAAGGACTTAAAAGTTCTTCTGTTTTATTTGGAGTATGAAGATCAGTGCAGGTCAACACCATGTCTTCTGGTGAGCATTAATAGGTTTTCCTTTATACATACGTTAAAGCCACTAACTTAAGGCTGACTGATTCTTGGCCACATACATTTACAAGACAGTGGGCATAGTTTTTGTACAAGGTTGTCTTACAGATATTATTTGTTCTTTACACATTATTTAAAGTAAGGTTTCACTTGGGTCGAGTCAACCCTCCCCAAAACTGGGCCAGGAACATGAGGTTACAGCTACTGCAGAATTTAAAGCAGGAAGAAAATAATGGAGGAGAGCCCATACTGCAATTTGAAATTATAGGAAATGGTACGAAACAGGCCCGGGTGCAGCAGGAGTAGCTACTGAGCAGCTCTCACTTGATACACATATAGTGTACGAAAATTTTGTTTTTCTGAAACATGGAGAAAATTAAAGGCTCATTCTGAAGTTCTGTTTCTGGTTGTTTTTTAGAGGCCAAAGTGGGCTCAAATCCACTGCTTGGTTGGTTGTTTTTGTTTTTTAATTACTGGCCTAATTCATACAGAGCAGTGCTCATGTGGCATTTTAGAGGTGCACTTTTTTATGTCATTAGAATGAGTACTCCATGTTCAAGCTTCAACCCAGAAATACATGGTAGTTGCTCCAACACCAAAATGGTAACCCAGATACCTAGCAGGCTAGTCTGAGCTGGCTCTTTCCTGGCTGTATTCCCAGAGGAGTAGAGCTGTGTGTTTATGGCTAATACCATATTCTTTTGTGTTTTGTTTTTTTCCAGCCTTGCTACGAAACAGTGAAAATATGGCTCCAGGAAAACTTACTAGCAGTGGGAATCTTTGGACTGTGCACAGCGATGGTGCAGGTACAGTTTAGTATCAACCAGTTTTCAAATCCTAATTAATTGTAACTAAGTAATCATAGATCCAGATAGTTTCTGCCCAAGCCTGATTTAGTAATTCCAAATTTTGCATGATACTACTGTAGAACTCTGCAAGATTTAGGTCTTTTATGTTTTAATTTAGTTAAAATACTACACACAAAGTACAGAACTAGGAATACTGCATGCATTTTCTGGTTTATGCAGCACGCACTTACAAAAAGCAGGCACTTTACCAAGTGGTTTACCTAAGGCTTAGGCTAGATTCAGTGCAGAGATAGTCCTTGCCCTCCAAAGACGGAAGACTAGTCAGAGTAGGGTGAATTGCCTTTTAGGGTACCTGTATTTGTCCAGGAAAGGACCATCTGCTTAGGCTAAATATCTAACTTTAAGAGAGCCTAAAAACAGAATTAAGTCTTCAACCCCATTCTCAGTCCTAGGGTGAGTTACAAGCTGGGATGTTGTTACTATTACTAAATCTTGCCAACAGAACCATCCTCCTTTTCTATTAATTGCAGGGAAATGGGGTAGGTAAGAAAGATGGGCATAGCCTTGCACATCAGATTTTTGACCTGCAGTTGTTTCCAGCATAACTTTACTCTTACGTACCTGTGTCTTTAAACCAGCTTGCCATGGTTGCAGACATAGTGCAGTGGCACAAACCTTAGCCTGGGGGTACACAGGTGAAAGCTGTGCTGGAGCCGTTTCAACTATACATCAGCCTTGCATTTATGTGCCCAAGGTCCCATTCCTGAATGCAGTGAAGCTGGAGGTTTAGTTTCCAGCTCTGCCTTCCTCACACTCAACCCATAAGCAGAAAGGATGGCATTCCTAAGCGATTTCATATCCTGTAATTCCAGATGAACATGGCGGGGTGGGAGGGTGTAATTTTGCATGGTATATCACTAGCAGCAGCAAGAGAGAGCCTGGGATCAAAATGCCACTCATTCCCACTATGTCGGATGGGGCAGAATGGCATACATCTTACTCTTTCATGTGTCATGTATTGGCTGCAACTTATTAATGCAAATGCCTGACTCCTCACAGGCTTGAATTCAGTAGTTTTGGGTTTTGTTTTCCAGTATAGTAAGCAGATGTGCTTAGGAAAAGCACAAGAAGATCATCTGGCAGAAAGACAATGTAAGACTGTTGTTAGTATATAACCATATTTTAAGAAACAGCTTTTGAGAATCTATTCAGCATTTAGGGAGTCTTTAAAAGATATATTAATAGCCCAGCAGCCTATGTCAGCCTTCTCATTGACCTTGATTATAATTAGGTTAATCTAAGAGAATACAGAATTCTGACAGAAAGCCATCGCTAGTTCGCATGGGAGAAAACACTTCAGGTAATTTCAAAATGTTAATTAATATTCCTAATAAATGGTGGGAAGTACAGAGAAAACATCTTAGAATACTAAAGATTTTTAGCCTATCATTCAACTATGTGATCAAATCTAACTGAAGACAAAAGTTTTGATGCACTGTCATCTAAAATAAATTGGGCTTCCTCTATTATTGCTGTTACACTGATGTTCTGGCTCCAAGCACGTGACAGCTTTTGTTTTTCATGTTAACAGTCTTATAGTTAGAATTATAGCCAGTGACAACTTGGAGGACATACAGCACACATGACAGAAGAATCTTCTTTAGTCATGCATGCTTGAACTCATAAAACAAATTCAGCCACCAAGGTTTTATTACGCAGCTGTCCCTGAAGGTGTTCCTTTGCTAAGAAGCAGAAGGCAGTATTCAGGGGATACCCTCAAAAGGCATGTGGTTACTATAAAGCAGCACACTAAAGCCTAACAGTCTCATTTCACTGTGGAAGAAAGGGAAATGAGGGTCGTAACAGCTTTATTTTTTTTTTCTTTATTTATAAAGTAGTATGTGTGTTATTAATGTACTCTTTCAAAATACTCATTAAGAAGTACTACAATTTATGTAAAGACTAAATCTGAAGTGGTCAAATTAAATGCTTAAAGTACAATTCATAGAAAAAAGGTCTACTTTGGAAACCCTTATTTCAATGACAATTTTTTATAGTGAGGTTGCAAAGGAATAGTAAGAACTATTTAGTACAGTCATATAAATACTTCAGCTGGAAGCAATATATGAGACTCTTCCACATGCCTTTCTGATGAAGTAATCTACCAGAGGTGGCACAGCAGGTCTGCAGTTGGGCTGGGAGAAGAACTGCTACCTCCCTGCTGCTTGTCTTGAATAGGCTGAGTAGAAAAAGACATACATTGTTGATGAGGCATTGATGGTTACGATTAATGCATGGACAGTCTCCAGTGATTCCCTGTGCACACATACACTTGGAAAAGTACAGTACAGTAAACCACAGCATCCTTTGGGTCAGGGATAAGTGTCATTGTCTTTCAAAGCAATAGCTACAGAGATAACCACACAGCCCCATAGCTGTGGGTTGCTACTATAAAATAATTTTGAGGAAAAGTCATCCAAACAGTTCTTTTCAATATACCTCTCTTCCCAGTAATTGGAAGCTGCTTTTCATGGAGAAGTCAGTTCTCCCATGCTCTCATTGTTCATTCTGTAAACCAGCAATACAGGTAAGGACAAAAGGCAGACAGAAACTAGGAACAGAACAAGGACATAAACCAGTAGGAAAAGCAGTATGTGATGTGTCTTCCTGTGTGTGAGCAAAGCCAGTGGGAGCACATTTGCCTCTTTCTTCTTTTTCTTTTTTTTTTCCCAATAAAGGGGGGAGTGTTGCTTACTGAAAAACAATTGTGTTCTTTTTCTCTTAGATTCTTGGACTCACCTTTGCAATGACCATGTATTGTCAGGTAGTCAAGGCAGACACCTACTGTGCATAGATAGCATTCCCACTCTTTCTGCTCCTCCTCCAAAGGACACAGGAGAAATCTCCTTCATGCTCATCCATCTGACCTTTTTTTCCCCCCTCTTTGTACTATAAACTGTGTATAATGCTATCTTTCTGAAGATTTTGTGAATCACCCCACTTCACTGAAGGAGGAAGAAAAGAAAAAGTCAGTACTTGAACTGGTACAGGTAAGAAGGATCCTTGTCTTTAAACAGAAGGAAACTTCCCAAGAGCAATGGTTCCTTTTCCGTGGCCTATGGCAAGGCAAAGGAGGCTGCTTATGAGGGACTGATCCGCAAACCCATGGTAGGAAGATTCCACTGAGGCAACCTCTGTGAAACCTGACAGCTTGCTTTCCTACATCCCATGATCTGGAAGAGAGGGCATAGAAAATGAGTATTCTCCAGCAAGAAGGTACAGAGTAGCTAGCACAGAATGCAACTGTACTTTTACTACATTTTGCATAAAGCTAAAACGTCAAGATCAAGCAGCCCTGCCTCCAAGTGTCTCAAGATGATTTTGTAGCCAGGAGAGGATCATCTTCAGAAATATGTTATTTTAAAGGAGTATTTTTAATCGTTTGTGCTGCAAACTTGGGCTTTTAATCAGAATCTGTAGAGCGAGATCTGGCTGTTAAGGGAAAAAAATATTGGACATTGTCTCACTTATTAATTGCCAGTGGCATATAGATGGTTGACTGTGTATGTAATATATATTACATTCATATACATATATGTTCTGAAAGGAGGTAAAAATACCCAGCACCTAACCTCAGAAAAGAGGAAACCTTTCTATTCCATTTTACATTCCAACTGAAATAACCAACTATTACTTCTTGGAGGAGGCACTACCACTTATACCTCTGGGAAACAAATAATTACTTTCAGCTGTATCTTCATTTCAGTAAACAACTTGTGAGCGCATTCCCTCTGTCATTCTACTATGGTTTTATTTTTTTATCATCTCTGTTGCAAGTTAGTCTGCCAAAAAATATCACTCATTTCCACACTTGAAGATCCATACAAAGCTGTCAAGCTGTTCCTTCCCTGAATGTCACCATTTCATTAATTTACTTTGGGATATCATCATCTGCAGGTATGATAGAGTTTGCCTTGCTGAAGAAAATCTTTTTGCACATCGCTCATTTTTGAGAGTTATTAAAATTTCAGATGTTTTTATGCTTAGGATTTTTTTTCCCCTCAGCCGCATGCTTGCAACAGCCAAGACACATGAGTGTCTGTTAGAACTGGGGTCACGTCTCAATTCTGTTTTTCAGACCCATCTCCCTCTGCCTGACTGTGGCTAGAATTTACCCCACACTTTCTGGAATTTGCAGAAATTGAAATCATAACTTTCCTTAGCCAGGAAACAGCCACCAATTGTCCAATTTCCCCACCCATTGGTAACTGAAGTAATTTATGTAGCACCCTTATGTGCACACCTTGTAGTGATGAGGTTAAGAATCAGATGTTTCCTGTTGTTCAAACACACGACTCCCCATCAGCAAGCAACCCTGGATAATGCACATGGGACAGGGAGATGCTGAAACACTCAGGCAAAGAACACAGCAGGGAACAGGCAAACAGAGGAATGCAGCTGGCCTGCTCCTTGCAGCCAGCCTTCGAGGACCTCTTGGCCAATGACAACAGACCAGAGAGACAACCATGGTGCCCTGTTTTCCCAGAAAGCTCAGTGCAGCCATTCCTACTGTGATAGACAAGAAGCATGCATCAAATTCAGGCAAGAAAAAGTTACCCTGTACCTTTAGTGCTTACAACTGCAGGTCTCAGCTGTGAGTGACATTTTGCTTGCTTTGATTTAAAGGCAATTTCCAGCAGTAAAGCTGAACTTGCCAAGCCCCTGACTATTGAACATTCTCCGTAACACCTGTAACTAACTCTTTCCTGGACCTGCACCACTGACAAATACTACTCTCACTGCTTAGGTTTTGGAGTTTTTTTTCTCTCTTTGATGATTTCCTGCAGTGTTCTTACCCTCAGGCCTGAACTACTCCATGTTTTGTGGGAAAGTGCTTCGGAGAGTCTGGTGTGTGAAACAGCAAGTATCTTCCAATGTCTCTACCCCCCACCTTTATGCATGATGCCCATCTGTAGCATTGGGCATTTAGCTGTGCAGGCTGATCTGAAAGTAAGGTATTACTTGCGTGTGTTTTATGTGGCTTCCCAATCACTCACTAACACAGCTACCTCACCACCACTAAAGGATTTTACTGCCATGTTCACAAGCCTTGAGAAATATTAACCCACCTCAACCCAAGATAAAGGTTAAACTATGTGAGTAGCCCACACACAGGCACCCTGCACCCTAAAGCAGGAGACTTACTCTTGGTGTTACAGTCACCATAGTCTCAATGCTCTTTGCTTCTTGAGCCTAGGCTGACAGGCCTAGCTTTTTGAAAGCAACAGGCCTGCTTTTTGAAAGATGCTGTAAGTTTATTCCTTCCCTCTCTCCACTCTGTTCCTTTCTTACCTGCATGGACACGATTCCAGGTTAGCTGCAGCATTAGTTCTTCCCATGGTATATAGTTTGCACACACAGGTGCTCCTCCTAACAGCTCAGCATTTTCACCACTGAAAAACAGCGTAACAGTGATGAATGTGTTAATAAAACATCGACTTTTAAGAAAGATAAAAGGTGGACAAGTCTATCTGTAGTGAATCCTGCCATTAAAAATTAACACAGAGACAGAAAGCTCATGATGGCTCAGTTGATAAGAGCAAACCGTTGTGCAGCAGAGCTCCCACAGAGGGTAACTCTCATCAATTTGCCTGATGGTGGTGTAGGAAAGAGAGAGATCATAACGCCTCATCCTGTGAGTCTCCCAGTAATGTGTGCTGAGCTCTTAGACTGCCAGACTTCAGCTAAACCTACAGAAGAAACAAAATGAGAATCAGAGACTGAAGACAAGTCACATCTTGTGGTTCCCTCTAATAATTTTCCACGGTTCAGGTTTCTTTACAAGATAAACTAACTTGGTTTTCAAAAACACATATCTATAGGCAGTAAAAGCAACACTCACTTTGTAAATTGCAGTCACTGCAGCAGAAACATATGGCACTAACTGCTGAAAGAAAAAAACCCAGACTACACATTGCTGCTAATAATTCAGTTTTTAAACACTACCAACTTACACTGCCAACTAAGATGCTACTGCAACTTGTTTATAATTTGAACTGGCCTATTTTCTACATTTGATGTTATTAGCTATCTTCACACAGGCCAAACAAATGTTATGGTGCTTAAGGCATTAACAACACAATCCAATTTCAAACCTCAGAACATACTGCACATCACAAGCCTCAGGTTTACCATATTTTTCTTTTTAAAAGCATTGCAGCTTTGCTTTGCTGACGAGGTCAGAACATTTTGCAATATGTAACAGCAACAATCCTTTTTTAAAATCAAACAAACAAGATAGTTCCATATTATGCATAAAACTTCATGTTGAACTGGTTGATTATAAATAAATACCCTGTAATACATAATACCCATTCAAAAGGCTGCTTATACTGTATGTAATGCACAGCAACACTGAAGTAATTCCAATCGCTTCCATTAGTGTCTTGTCACTTTTAGTAAATGTCATGTTATTCTCACTTCTTATCTTTAAACATGGAGGACTCAATACATTTAAATGACAGACAGACCCAAAGGCAACAAAGACATTGCACGAGAGCACTCCTAAGTCATACTCCTTGCTCTTTCTGCTTAGTGACAAGATGTGAAGGCACATGTGGTGTGCATGGCTGGACCTACTGAATTCAGCACCATCAGAATTTAGCTTTTATGTTCAGTCCAATATACTACTGGCTTATTGCCTTCACAATTATGATAATACATATATATATTTAATAGAATATGGTTTATTTTCCTTTATGGTAACTGTAGGTAGCAGCCAAATCTTACCGCTCGTACAACAGAATTATTTAGCTCCAGATTTTACAGTGCACAATCACTGAAATTCACTCCAGTTTCTGTTCTATGAATACTTCTTTGTTCCTCTCCCTCAAATAATCTAAACTCATAAAGGTTTATTCTACCACTTAATAATTACCATTTAAATGCAGCATTGTACTATTTATAATACAGAGAGGAAGAAACTGCACAGAAGCTGCAAAAAATATTTTATCTTGCACCAGCTGTCCAGCTGCTATGTAAATCCACACAAAGCCCTCACTTCTCACAAGCTGCTTATGAATCGGTTACATCTTTTAGTGCACGTGGCTCCCGGCTGCTGCTTCCCCCATTCACATAGTGCAGGAGGTGGCTGGCATGGAGAAAGTTGAAACCTTTCACTTACTTGCCCCTTAGGTTCATTCTTGTGCTATAGATGTGGCACCAAAGGTAAGCAACAGAAACCAGCAGTTGATTGTGGCATTTATTTTAAAACCAGTCCCTTCATTAACTTCGTCTGCAAGAATTCTTGCGAAGCATGAATGTCTTCATACATACTGAGTTAGACAAGTCACAGAAGGAAACAAGTCAGGACTTGCCATGGGAAATTTTGTTTGGATTCTGTTGTGAATTCTCCTAGATTGTCACGAGTTTCTTACAACAGCGGGCAGGGCTCCTCAGTTCTTTGCATTTTGTCGATGCAACTACAATGATACATTTTTGTGCATTCATATTAAGAACAAAATTTAAAATATACATTTTATTTTTTAAAAGTTATTAAATATTACTTAAAGTTTACAACAGAATGTCTTTTGTATTCTTTATAATCAACTACACTACAAGCTATAGAGTGAGTATATACATATCCAAAGATGTGTGTGCAAGTACACACACAGTGAACACAACTAAAAAAAAATAAAACACAACATACTACTTTTTTCTAATTTCTCATCACCTCCCTTTGATTTGGCAAATCCATCCTTAAGTAATAATAAGAAAAAATAAATATTTAAGTGGCTTACCCACTGCCAGGTAAATTTACACTCCTTTTTGTTTCCTCTTCAGGGCATCCTAAAATGATGTGATGATAGTTGGTAACTAACAGTTTAGAAAATAGTAGGAGATCAGGTTTACAGTGTAACAAAATACTTAAACTAAACCAATTATCTTCAGTTTAGAACTTGTCTGTTTGTAATTTTGTGTCGTGGTTTAAGCTCTGAACTCAGGACATTCTGAAACAAAAAGACTTCTCTTTTCCTGAGGTAGGTGCTTAGATTCAGAAATTGCATAGAAAAAACTGAGAAAATTAACACCAGACTGTGTTCAAATGGAACCACTAGGTTCCTACTATGTCAGATCAGGTCTACTTTGCCAGGTATCTTGTATGAGGTCATGTCTAACACTGCCTTTTTTGATACAATTTATTGCACCCTCCAGGTCAAGTGAATTTGCCTGTAAACCCAGCACGTTCTGACCACCACTACTGTAGTAGACATATTACTGGAAGTTTTAGGGTAGAAGCAGCCTGAAAGGAGACCCAGAAGTTTCAGAGGCTGTTGCAGGAAACCTCATAAAGGATAACCCCAGCCTTCGGTGGAAATTTCTAACACTTCCCTCAATTCACTAGGCACATTATTTGAATTTTCTTCATCCCATTAAGTGTACCACTAGATGCTCTCATTAAGCACATCTATCTTTAATTCCTTTCCGATTCTGTGAAACTTTCCCTTTGAGTCTTATGCTGTAGCAGTGAATTGCATCATGCTGTATACATTTAAAAGAATCCTTTCTAATATGGATTTTGACATGCTGCTTTTCAATTTGGTTTATTTACCATTGGTTCTATGCTTCAGGAATGCTAGCTTAATGATTCTTTCAGAAATATATGGACACAGAGCAGCTGTATTTATTACCTTTACAGACTAATTTTGGTTTTCCACTAAACTTAAGCCTGGGTAATAGAGTACACTACTGATTTTGAAGATCCCATTGTTTCCAAACCCTGAGCCCAGCTTACCTTCGTAGCTATCCTAATTCGGTTGTATTTGCGTTTTAATCTACATGTTGGCATAGACAGAGGTGTTTCTATTTTAATCAACAACTAGCTTAGTATTTCAGCTGACATCCTGCTTTTTTCCTCAGATGTACTTAACACAACCTGGGTATATCAGGCTTAGCTGATTATACTAGCTGAGTAATACAAAGCACTTTCTGTCTGCACTGCGATAATTTTCTAAAAGACTTAAGGGTAACCTACAAAACTTCATCCAAAGTTTTGTTTCAATGCATCAGATCTGCAAAATGCAGAACCCTGTGTTTCTTACCTTCCCATGTGTTAAAAAAAAAAAAAAAAAAAAAAAAATCACAAACAAATAATGAATCTATCACGATTAACTCATCCAGGGAGTGCAATTTGAAAAGGCAGTTTTTCTGAAATGCCATCAGCTGCCTCTGTAGGTCAATTTACCCTAGGCCTTGCTTCCCTCCTCCCCCCCCCCAATAAAAACATTTCTCATAGAAATACTGAATGTTGTCCTGTTCACTAGAAGTAATGAGTTTTGTTGACCTAGAAGAACAGGTTAGTTTACACTCTTCCCTCCATCAGCTAGACAAAAAGCATTCACTACCAAATCTCCACCAGCGCATGTCAGACACAGAGGGCCTGGAAGTCACCTTGCAGTGCATGGATTTTTAATGAGAAAATGGCTGACAAGTTAAACTGGTTTCTCAAACATCTCCCTGGTATCTTTTATGCAGAAACTGTTTAGGCAGAAGTTTTGTTACTACAGATTTGCTTCACAGAGACTTCCGTGTACTTGTGATTACAGGAATAAATAAAAACGATGGGGTCCTTATCCACTATAAGCCTACCCTTACATTCCCGTGGCACTGCTGTTACAGAATATGATTCAAATCACAGCCAACAAAATAAAATATAACTGTATATAAGTCTAGATAAAAGTACAGAAAAAAAAATCAAACAATATGTACTGTTTATGTGTTTATTTTGCCATATGAACAGTAACAAGAATTTCGGGTGTGAGGCATTCATCCTGAAGATACTAAAACTTACTATAGAAATAAAAGTATTTCAGGAACTGGTTTGTGAAAGTCTATTCAGATGCACCTCATCATATCCCCTCTCCACAAATTCCTTTTCATGGATGTAAAGCTTAAGCCCATCGCTGCTCCAGCCCTTCCACCTCTACTGTACCATTTAAATCTGCTGTTCTGCAGTCAGGGGTATGTGGTTAATCAAGGTCTCCATCTGCCAAATGCATAGGGGATTACATTATTTGTATTTTCTAACTTCAAGTGCCCAAAGATAGATATCTCGCATGCCTTTATAAAGTTCAGGTTTGATTTTGAGTTAGGAAACCACTGTCCCTTCATAGCAGAGGTAAGTGATACAACTAAGTAGTCCATGTCAGCCTAGTTATGGACCTACCTAGTGCCCAAATCTGAACTGCTCTTCTCAGTTCCCAGAGGCAAGCCTGCGTATGGCTAGATAAGCTCTGCTCTCAAAGCAGAACTGTCACTAGTTTTTCAGCATTCTCCAGCAACTAATGCTGTGGGGATGATTTTTTTCTCACTTAGCCCAACTTACCTTGGAAACTTGTTCAGTGTTACTGTGTCATCCACAGATGCAATTAACTAATGCTGATATCTCACCTTGGATAATAAGCACACAGAATATTGAGCTAAAAATGCCTCAGCCTAGAAATTTTGTACTGACAGCCTAACTGCCAGAGAAAACTTCTACCCCCCCCAAAAAAAACCAAAAACCAAAAAAAAAAAAACCCAAAACCCACAAACAAACAAACAAAAAAAACAAAAAAAAAAACCGGGAGGGGGGGGGGGGGTCAAGTCTTAGTTTTCTTATTTTCAGGCTCTTATTTCTCACAGAATTAGACCCTCTCCCCCCAAGGGAGTTACAGCTGTTTACAAACTCAATTATGATGAAGCATTTGCAAGTACTCCAGGAAAAGAGCACTTCACCATGGTGTAGCTTTTAGTGCTTTCTTGGAACCCCTCCTCTCAGAGCCTTTACCAGTTTGCTTATAACAATTACGGTCACTAAAAGCTGCTTTATGATCCTCAGAGCACCACATAGCCCTCTTCCCTCCCCACCAACAGACACCCTCTTGGCACCTGTATTCATTTCATTTGAAAGTCACCTTGGTGTTAGTTGAATAGGGAGGCTGCATGGAGCTATAAGTGAGGGTACTTGAGAAAATTCTTCACACTGGGAGCTCAGCTGCAGGAACCAGACACACAAGAATGTTGGAAAGAGAAACAGGAATATTTCCCCTAGAAGCCAGAGGTGCTTTGACTATTCTCCTGGTCAGCAGCTAAGTTATGCTACTTGCTCTCTTAAGAGCAGAGATGTCTCAAAACCTCATGGTTGAAAATACTCCTACTTTAGGGGGAAGAATAGAAACTGTGAACACAGACCTGTGCACAACTGAAGGAATCACGGATTTGCAAATGCTAACACAAGAAAATACATGGAATGAACTGATGGGTCATATAATTACCAACTTGCTTTCCCTAAACAAAATAACTCACCAGCTTGGAAGTACAGCTTGTTGTCATGGAACTTGCTCGATGTGTGGTGCTAATAAAAATTGAAGTTTTAAATCTCCTTCCTGTGAAGTCCGTGCATTAAAGTTCTTCCCTATTAAACACCTTCTTATATCTAACTCTGCATCACAGCTGGTTACCCTGACATAGTACAGTCTTCATTTTAAAAAGGTCCTTTGAAATAAGTGCTCACAGGTTTAAAAGAAGAATTATCACATTAGAAACTGGCACAATTAAAAGTTTGCTGCAAATCACACTCTCTTGTTCCTGACAGAATCAAGAATTAATGTACATTCAAAAATCTATGCACATACCTTCTTCTCAGAACTAGGATATTCCAGTGCAAGCAATTTTTGCTATGGATGACAAAGGACTCCAGTTTATCCAGAATTCTGCAGCAGGGAAGTGGGTAAGAAAAGGGAAATTAAAAATTAAAGGTATGAAAAAACATAGATGATAAAAAATATGGGAGAAGGTTGGAAATGGATAAGAGATCTGGGCAAACACTTAGCACCTAAGCAGACTGTTTTTCCCCATTGGAAGGTACAAAAATAAAGCAGTAGCAACCCATGAAATACATGTCAGCTCATTCACAACAGACAGTGTTCTTTTAGGAAGACACCCCCAGAAATGAATCAGGGCTGCGGTGTGTATAAATTTTCTCTATAAACTGTTTGTCCTAGTCCCTGTGATTTAGCAGATTTGGGGGGAGTGGGGTGCGGGGGGGTGTAAGTCCTGTGGTTCCCTCACTTCTAGAACTGCAGCAGCCCTTCTCTGTAGCATACTGTGATTCAGATCCATATGACAAAAGCTGTGATGCCCCACTGATACCACAGCCAGGGCAGTCAGTCCACCCCTTCAATACAGTCTTCATCTTACTACGCCTGGCAGCCATACACCTAACTTCCTAGCAGAGGAACTGCAGCCAATACTGTCACCAGGAGAAGGGGGTGAGGGGATGTCACCAACCCCATCTAGTGTATACAAGATCAAAGATATGCGTATACATGTTCAGTGCAATCTGTTTACCTCTTTTTCCTTGACCCTGCTTTCATCCTGTCTTCTTCAGACTGCAATCCCATCTACTCACCTCTTAGGTGCTGCAGGTTCACAGAGCTACTGAAGGACACTGGAATACTCAGAAAACAGTTACAAGGGGTACGAACAATTATTTGTGTTACATCCTCCAACCTTCAGTACTTTCAGCCTCACAGGAGATCAATCCAGAGAGTAGTGGGGGTGAATTTATGTGTAATTTAAACGTTACTGAAAACTGCTGAGATCCATGACATTTGAGAGAACTCAGCATATTGCAGCTAATGTGTCCCTGGTCACACGGAGCATGTCCTGCAAGTGAAAAATCTTTCTTAACATCAGTGCAATTACACAGAACATAAGGTTGTTCAGGTACACAATCAGATCTAGCACCCAACAACTGGTGCCTTACTTGCACAAGATGCTCTGGTGAAGTATAAACAGAAATTTGTGAAAACACTGCCATTCTCAGTGCTGACAACGCAAGCTTACTTCATCTTCCTTTTAATTTAGTGTGTTCTCACTGAAAATTAAAGATTCCCTGAGAGCTTCTTAGCATGAAGTGGAGAGACAAATTAAACTGAAATTGAGAGAATCCCCAGAAATTTACACATTCAAGTAAAACAACGTGAAGTCCAAGACACCTTTCAGACTGCTAAGTTCTTACATAAATAAGAAAAAGCAATCTCCTATAACGAAAACATTTTCAAGCCTTTCCATTTGTCTGAAGACATTCCAGAATGTATCACATGATGTCTACACTATCACTCCAGTAGGACTACTGAGACCTCTATCATCCTGAACCAGAAGTACCACAAAATTTCAGACAGGAGTCTGAAAAAAGTGCCAGGCAGCCCTCCAAGACAGTCTTTTTCAAATTTCCTCTGGCTACCTTGTCAAGAGCACACATCAGAAGTCTCAACTTAATTTTCACTTCAGTATTTTCAGATCAACACATTTGCTTATTTGAAAGCCTACACAAGATCTCTGTTCAGGCAGGAAAGTTGCTCAGCTCTATAACTCTTGTTTTTCAGGTCTGTGTAAAATTGTTCCTGTGGCAACAACAATAAGAAATGAAAACCCACCAGGAATGAGTATACAGATGTACACAGAAGGAACTTAAGTGCCAGGAATGAAAGTAGATTTGCAGTAGGCAAGAATGTGCTGTAGTTTCAGTTATGTCTTAAAGTGCAATTTTCGAAGCAGTGAATATGATTCCCCGAGGAAACTGCACAACCACAATGCCTAAGCATATTTAAAGATTATCATTCAGGGCTTTTAAGTCGATCTCTATGTTTCCATTAATCCACTGAGCTGCCAGCCCAATCTCACACTGGCAGGCTCACTCGCCCTCTAACAATAGAAAGCTTATTAAATATTAAGGACTGAGAAATCCTAAACAGCACACAGAAGATAAACATTTTTCCACTAACAATATATATATATACACACAGTGGTATTAGATAAAGGCAAATGTCCCCACACTAGCAAATTGTGTAATAAATCCATTCATTTTAAAGCAGCCCATGTGTCCCCATAGTCACATTCTTCCCAACTTGTCTAGACCCAGGGTTCACAGGCTTACCTCTGATGGACAAAAGCTCACTTTTCTCTTGCCTTGAAATGCCAGCTTAGCAATTAGAAAGATGTTCACGGCAGGATTCACACTACTCTGATAATGCTGATGGAACACACTACAGGCAGAGACCACTGCTTAAAGGTAGCAGGACCAGTAGCATGTCTAGTATTTCATCTCTGCTACTTTCCATCACATCATCTCAAAAAAAAAACATTCAGCCAACATAGCCTTTGATTAAAAATTAGGCTAACTTAAATGCATAAGATGGATGTATATCCAAGACGAGATTTTCTGAAAAACCATTGTGCACCTAACAGGAAAGGGGGAGGCATCTAGTCAGCTGGATTACTTCCTCTTGTATTTCAGCTGGTTCACTTCAGATGTAGCACAACTCAAGGTGGAGTGACAGAAAACAGGAAAGCTTTTAGCTAAGATTTTTAAGCTTTTCAAACTCCTAAGGTGTTCCACTGGACCATACAGGAAGGCAGGGAACACCGTGAGCAGCAAGCGAGAGCCCTCTTTGGAATCTCTCCTGTGGAAAGGGGCCAGGAATACCCACAAAGGATGCTGAAACCCCACTTGCCTCTTAGAAGATCTGTAGTGCAACCAACCCTCCTGCCCCCTAAAGCAGTTCTGTGAGCTCAGTGGGTGTGTGGCTTGTTATGCTGTCTGAGGAACTAAGACCTTCCCAGATTTGGTAATTCTTTTATCTTCTTTCTCTGCGCACTTCCCTCCAACCCAAATTTTCTACTACAGCCAGGCCCACTCTGCTCTACACAGTACCATCATTCCTCTGTGGACTGGCACACTGAAACCCCTCTGCCAGGAATCAGAGGCACAGCAGCTTCTCTACAAACAGAAATATAAACTTGAATTTCCATTTTTAGACAGGCTCAGATATCAAATGATGGTTGGACAGGCATACACCCACAGGAGAAAAACTTGGATGTTGCCAAAAAATGAAAGAAGAAAGCTTAGAGTCTGTGTGCACACATGCAAACCTAGAGATGAATAAAAACTGTAATACTGGATTTAGCGCTGACGAAAAACATGATGAAGCAGTGGCCTGAGATTCTGCAGCATGCCTACGCCAGGAACCTCAGAACAGGCTGGTAGAGGCACTGTCCCAGTCTGTGCTAGGAGAAAGACAATTTTGTCACAGGTAGCACGTGGGCGTTCAGTTTCCCATTACAATATGTATACGTGGACCCAAGAGAGCAGTTGCAAAACCAATATACTCACAAAAGTTTTGCATGATTTTGTTCTACCTCAAAACTCAAAGTTACCATTTGGATTTATCTGGCTAGAGGTTTAGCTGAGACTAAGCCTCATGTTTCCCTGACACGTCTTCTACAGGTCCACCAGTACAGGACAACATAATTCATTATTCGTGTTTGAGTACCACAATTCACATTTCATGAAAACAAGTACTGCAGGTACTGTAGTCAAGTAAGGAAGCACTGAGGGCTAGAAAACACTGAAGGCTTCAAACCCCTTGGAAGGATTAATAATATAGCACACAGAATTATGCAAGTCATTTTGTACTGCGAGTCAATCCCTTTATTAACAGGAGATTACAACAATCACAGCATTTGGGATCATTCACAAACACATAACCCATGTATTAACTTGTAGATGTGCAAAATTCAATTCACTGATATTCTGCAGTGTACTCTTCCCACCTTGCCCAAGCTTTTTACCTATAAGAATGTACCTCAGATGTAAATTTCCAAACCTCTCCTGAATTACTGCAGAGCACAGCCCTGAACAAGAGCCCAGAGGAATGTGGGTTCTGCATTTACCCAGAACCCTATGAATCCTTGTCCTTCTTCCACTAGTGGCCCATATGACTACACCAGGAAAATGGTGAGGTCTGCAAAGTGACTAGTTTAAAACAAGCCAACAATATTCAAATTCTGTTATAAGACCTAAAGGCCAGTCCCTGAAACAAATGCAGATTTGGTAATAAAATGATCTTCCAATTATCAGTTCTTTTTGTATGTACACTAGCTTAGTTCATGCTTTGTTCCATACTTAACACCTATTTTGTAAGAACAGTCTTTAGAAATACTCACTATACATGCTTATAAATGCTTCTTTATGCAGAATTAATAAAAACCAAAACACATAGTATTTTTAAAGGACAAAACAACTAAGGTGCAAAACAGTTTTACAAAAAACAAATGTGTTATTGTGGTAAGCATGGGAAGTAATTATTCTGATAATGTGCAGAACAATCCATGTGACATTAAATAAAAATACGCGGTTACTCTTTTATCTCCTCTCTTGATAGGTAAGCCAAGCTTGCCTTGCCATAAATTCTATTCCAATAGTAACAGCAAAAGGATTAGACTTACCAGGACACAGATAATTTTGAAACTAAACCAAATATCTTTCCTCAGGGAGATGCACATTTGAGGAGCTACTTACAAAATGCTGCCCTTCATCTGAGCATCACAAGTTTTACTGTCTGACAGAAAGCAAAGCTTTACAGTCGAAGAAAAGCACTGCACAGAGAGATGCCATTAGAGAATGCAGACGGCTTACCAGGTGTTGCTCACTTTCAGTGCTGTGTTGCCAGGCCACTCCAATACAATCAGAAATTCAAAAACATTTTCATGCGCCATTATCGTCCTGCTTTGTTACCAGCTGCAGTCAGTCTGGGTGACATCTCCCCATCATCATGATGAAGAAAATGGCCAAATTTAATTGTCTAACACCTGCACTGTAGAATGCTTCTCGCTAAGGAAAGCTTTCATTATTTTGAGTTTGCCCTGAAAGTAGAAGTAAATTCTTTCAGCTACAACCACTTACTTCCACACAAGCCCAAAGGAAGTTATTAGATGCTGCCAGTGGAAATACCTTAAAAAGCAAAAGGGTAGTATTACAACAGTAGCATTATCAATAAAAACTGGCTGAGCTACACAGCTTCACAGCATAGTTCTGTCCTCAGAAGTGTTCTCCTTTTCATCGTTCAGAACCACCACCTACTCTGCCCTTCCAAACAATGGTTTTGTAGGCAGTACTTGGGAAAGGCGTTATTATTTATTTTGATTCCTCCCATTCTCACTGAGTCAACACAACTCCAGGAGATGAGGCAGGATTATGTTTTCATTTGAGATCATTAAAAGAGCTGCTATCAGGCTGCAGCTGCACTTCTAGATTGTTCTAATTATAAACAACAACAACAATCCTAGAAAACAAATGGGCTCCCAGACATGCAAATCAGTGACAAAATGGAGCCTGTGGAATCTTTACGCAAGGATGATGCCTGAACACCAACAGCCCTTGAATGCCTGGGGTGGGGGGCGGGAGGGGAGCAGGGAGAGAAGGTAAAAAAAAGCTTTCACTCACAAAGAAAATGATTTGGAAATGAAAGTTGAGCAGCAGCTCAACACAGCAGTCTGTGTGATGACTCAGACATCACACAGACAGAGAGACCACACAGTCACTGTCAAAGGAGAGAAGTATATCCTATATCCCCTGTAGCGTGCATGCAAGCAAGATCAAAAAATACAAGGTTAGCCATGAAAACATGATCCACTACAGATCACATGGGTGGAGGGAAGATGCCTCACAGGAGTAACAAGTTAGCTAATGGCAAGAGGACTAGAATACCATTATTCTCCCTTTAAAATGCATAATCAGTGGTTTCATGACTAGGAAAATATTCAGGCCTTTTAGGGATCCAGCTACTGTCTATACCTTGCTGACTTACTGCTGTAGTTAATTCCTCCACCTGACTGCACACTGTGCAAATTACTATTTCCATTTATCCTTTGTAAAGCTACTTGTCTCCATATCTACAAGCAAAGCCATTTTCCTTAATCTGTGATGGACTCATCACTTCCCATGGTGTCACCCAGAATGGCAGCATGCTCTACTCACTTCAGTGTACACACAAACCCAACAGACTGTTCTGCACCAAATGATTTTGAGACTCATACTGTGTCAGTGAGGAAGGGAACCTACTTTGCTCTGACTTGTTCTGGTTTCTGATGACACAGTAGCAGGGTCTAGCTAGCATGTGACGGGAGAGAGTCAGACACACTGGCTCCCATTTGACTTTGTGAGACACTTACTGCCCAACACTGAAAAAGTAATTTTCTCTTTTGTTTCCCCTTCATTCTTTGTTTGTCAGGTCTGTGTGCTCTTTGGAACACTGTCCTCTTCTAACTCTACTCTAGGAATCCTACCTGTTTTTACAATGCAGTTGTTATCACCAACTCCTGAGAAGGGAGAGAAAAGGCTTCTCATATACCCGATAAATCAGTTTAATACTGCACACACTTGAAATTCAAATTACACACTAATATGTGTATCTGGGAAGGCGATAAGTATTAACAATATTCATGTTATCATTTGCAAAAATCACTCAATAACTTAATTCTCTGCCAAAAGCACCAGGAGAAGCCATAAGAACAATAACCTTAGTTTTTACAAATATATATGCCAAGGATACAGCATCGACTCTGCCAAAGTATTTCATACTCCTTGGCTCCAGACAGACAAGGCTCAAAACTGCTCAGGGATGATCTTAGGAACAGAGGAGTTTGGGTTTTGTTCTGCTAAGCTTAGCTGTCTGCTACTTTTACAGGAGGGAGAAAAGGAGAAAGTGCATTTTTTCTGAAAGCAATTGCTTTGCCCTGTTCCCTCCCTCCCACCTGCATCAAGCAGCCACAAGCACTGTGTTTCCCTTTCCTGCCCTGCCCACCACCTTAGAGAGACACAGACAGATAAACTCAGCGATTACTGCCAAGGTGAGAAAATGAAATCTGAACACAAATCTGGGACCTTGCTCACATCAAAGGTTTAAGCACCCTACATTACAGAGAACAGGAAAGTCTTCATTCCAGGGATGATGAATTTTCTCCCTGAAACTTTATTTATGTATATTTAACGCCCTTATTACGAAAAAATCTGGTTCAGTTAAAACTTAAAACTTACTGCCTGTTTCCTCTTGTAGCAAAGGCAGTAATCTCAAATCCTAAAGCAAATACTAAAGGTATAATTTAACCCTCAGTGCTTTAAAATAGTCAATAAGCTTCTAAACCAGGCTTTCCAGACATGAGCTCAGCCAGTCTACTGCATGCAATTGCTTCCTTGCAGCAACCACAATTTTAGGGTTGATGTGAATGAAGAAAGAATTAGATGGAATTTAAAATCCTGGCTCACTGTTTGACACAAAGTCCATCTAAAATAATTCCAAGCTAACAACAAAAGCACTTCAATTTTACTAGTTCTGAGTTAAAAAGCAGAAGTAAGGCCTGATATAACAGAGAGCCATCTAGTGCTATGATTCTAAAGGCATCACTGAATAAAACACTTTCCAATCTTCATTCCAGCTAATGATACCACAAGCTACCCAGACTCAAAAAAGACAGATTGATTTTAAGTTGTACCTACAGTTGCAACACACAAGACATTGTATTTGCAAAGAGGGGTGCTTGCCATTTATGCAGAACTGGTCTGCGTTAGTTATTTCAAACACCTCCCCCCAGTTCACCACCAGAGACAGCTCTAGTGCAAAACAAAGGTACTTCAGCTTTCACTTATCCAGGTTTATCAGTTTATCAGTTTCTTCAATGAGAGAAAAGAAAAAATTGGCACAGATGTTTTTCACATTAGGACATGAAATAGCAGAGCAAAAATAACATGACTGCTTGTTTTACACAAAATCTCAGCCACTGAAACATCACTTATACACAAAGGGAAAATCAGCCTAAGGTAACTGTACGAACAGAGCTCAGCTCTGTAATCCTACCACAGAATCACTGTAGTAACTCTAGGGACTAGGGAACCAGCTCTGCAAATGACAAATTACTCTCTCCTTCACTGCCTCAGTGTGGTCACACAACACCCCCAGGCATCTCTTCCCTAACTTCCACAGTACAAGAATGCTGACGCTGCTACTGCTGGGCCTTCATCTACTCATGATATACAAACATGTCTGCTAAACACCATTTGTTTTGTTCAGCCCCCAAAAGAAGCAAACGAAAACACAAAAAGGTTGCAAGCATGGTTATATAATACTAAATAGTTAAATAATCTATAGCAGCTTAACTTTTCTGCCCCACATAAGTTCATCTGAAAAATCAGAGAAGAAACATTAAAGATTGGGTGAAAATGGATATACACAGTCCTAAATAACTTCCTACATTGGGCTGCTATTTTAAGTTACAGTCCCGTCCTCCACAACTGCAAGCAAAGACAGCATAGAGCAGGGTACATGCTCTCTGCTGGTGTGGTGGAAGAAAACTCATTGAAAATAACAAAAGATATACCTAGACCATTCCTAAATGCAGACTGTAAGGAAGAACAGATGAGAAAAGTCCTGTTTAGTGAAAATTGCCAATGTCTGCATGGGTTTTTTTTTTTAGTTAATGCTTAAAAATGCATGCAGTAAACAAAGGAAAACAAAATTCAATCTTACCTTTTTGAGTAGGATAAGCAGCAGAGGCAACCATAACCTAGAGACATTACGTATTGGAGGAAACTGGTGAAACACCATACACACTGACCTTTGAGGAAGGTGAAGTGTATCACTCAGGTAATCCCTGCTGCAACCTCACACAGAACAGGAACTTCACAGGAAAAGATGACAGAGCTGGCACATTAGATAGCCCTGCTCCAGAAACTGTGCCTGAATTTGCAGAAAAATGCAACAATCCAGCAAGCCTTACAGCAAATCACAAAACCCCCACACGGTATGTATCTAGAAACTGGAGGGTCTGTGCCCTTCTGCCACTAGTGGATGTCTGCTGTGACTAGTAAATGAAATCAGGAGAGTTAGGAAATCTCTAGAAAGTCAATATGCTGCTTACATACACTGAACATTTTCACATGAGTTTCATTAGCTTTCTTTGAAAAAAAAGGTGGACAAGTAATGCCCTGTGATTAATTTATACTCTCAGCTGTGTGGCCAGCTGAGCATTCATACACAGAGCAGCACCTTTTAATTTGTTTTGCCTTCCCACAATAGACAATTGCTAAATTTTACCATATTTAAATTCCACACAATGAATGGATCAACATATGGTAAATATGTGCCACGTGAAGGCAACTCAAAAGTGCTGCTCTGCTTTGCTCTCAGTAGTTGAGTGGAGAATTAGTTCTAATACATTAGAAGTCAGAGTAAGAGTCTATTTCATTAAGAGCTTGTAATAAACATTGATTTTGTTTCTGTGAAAATACCATACAGGTTTGTGATAAGTGAGGTTTGTTCATCAAAAGGTTTAAGGGGTATGTTGCTTGTTATACTTTAAGAAACTCTTTGTAACTGTTGTTTGTGAAACATCTTTTTTCTTTGTGAAGGGAAAGGGAAAGTCAATTGTACTATTATGAAAAGTATGCTTTATTAAAGGAGGATAAACGCTTTTAGAGAAGGAAAAGGAAGGGGGGCTGGGTGGTTCGACTCGGTGTCTTGTTGCAGAATGTTGTACAGCTTATAACCATATAAGGAATGGAGGTTGAGGGAGTGGTCAGCCTAATGAGAGAAACTTCTTGAAACTTCTCGAAGCTTCTCGAAACTTCTCGATGATGAAACCCCAGCAACAAAAAGGAACCAATGGAAAGGAGCCACGTTAATATCTGGGCAAAAGAGATAACGGGATTGGCTGAAGCCAAAATATCTGGGTAAAAGGGAGAACAGGATTGGCTGAAGCCAAAATCGAGAGGTATAAGGGACAGCCTCCCAGGGGCCCGGTGTGTGTCTTGCGTGGAGCGGGGTCTCCCCGGCACACCCAGCGCTGTTTTTTTATCTGCTACCGCTTGCTCAATTCAATAATATTTATGTTTTGAAACGAGAGTGGCTCACTCGTTTTTGAAAGGGTTTCTACAGTATTTTAAAAATATATTTTTAAGTTACACTGTAACCAAATAAACGTTAAAGTATATTCAGAAAAGGTAACTGATGCAAGTAGGAATGTAAAATTTCTAATAGTTTTCAATTTTGAATCTTAGATTCCATTCATCCACATTTTTTTTTGCAAAATAACATTTTGTTACAATGTTCTTGTTCCAACACAATTCATTTAAAGGCATATTTCAGCTTGTAAGCTCAAGATAAGTGATGTTATTTATTTTGCAACTTTTTGAATAAGCAGTGCTAATCAAATTCTATTTCAGTTATTTTTCATATAAAAGATATTTTTTTTCTAAAGAGAAGATACATTTTTCCACACACAGAGTATCAAAGTGTTTTTCTGGTAGACTACAGGACACCAATTCAGGCTTACTTAATTTGCACTTACTACTTAAAAAAGAGATCACTGTGGGAACAGTATTTTCAGGAAATAGCAACATACAACTTCTTCAAGCTGCAGGGGTAGAATCCATCTGCTTTGTGCTGCCATTTGTTTAACTGAAGTCAAACAGCTGCAATGTGTATTAATCAAAACAGTAAACTTCAGAAGATATGTCCCAAATTTAGGAGCGTCTGTAATTACAGTTCCTATGAACGTCCATTAACTTTGCAGTCTCCACGAAACACCATTCCCACTCATAAAAATAATTACCACTAGTAGCTCGTAGTAGAAATGGAAAAGGTATTTTCACCCAAGCACATAAACAACACTAAATTGTTACAACTTGCTCAGCAATTCTTTATAACTAAGAAGTCATTAAAGAAGCTATTTTCCTATCGTCATCCTTCAGTCTACCTTACCTCTCCTCTTTCACTCCCAACCTTCTTATCCGGAAGCTATAGTTGATTCTGGAGTTTGGCACCTACCTATGATAGCAAAAAGGAATTATAAAACAAGGTACTGAAGCAACTTTTCTTTAAGAAGTAGCATCTCACAATGAGACAAGCTAAACAATTTATTTTCCACAATTCTCTTTCAAAACTGTTTCTGATTACAAAGACTCTATGGCAGCTTCAGTTTGCAAGACACATACACTTACCACAAGATACATGTTTCCTGAGATAAGATGCAATGCTGTTATCCCCGAGATGGTCCATGTAATCCTGCAAATAGTCTCTTTTTCTGTCTCAGTGAGATCCTTAGTTGTACACATATACAAGAAACACTTTTCTAACTATTAAAATAATGTGTGTGATAACTGATGATAAAAATACTACTTCATATTGAAGTCAGCTGCAACAGAATCAGCTATTTCTTTTCCTCAGTGAATGCAATAAAATTTCTGCAGAAAAATTTATTTATATTAACCCTGCGTGAGTCTAACTCAAAAAAGTAAAACACTGGGAAACAGAAGAGCAAAGGTCAGTTGGAAGAAGGTTCAGCTTGGCATCAGGTAGCTAAAAGATACCTTTACATTCATAGCACCTGAAATCTTACCCTAATATACAGAAACCTTTATTGCAACAGAACAAGATGGTAGAGCACAGCTCTTTTTCTTGTTTTGTTTTCTTAAATGTATCTTAGACAACTGAACGATGAAATATTCTGTTGAAATAAACAAACTTCATTTTCACTGCTTGCTATGCTAGAAGTAAACTGTTTTAATAGGAACACTAGATAATTCTCCCCAGCCACACCCTCAGTATCTTTGGTCTTGCCCTGTCAAGTACCTGGCAGTACATTTAAAAGAGTACTTGCTTCTATGGGAGAACACGCATACTTTTTTTTGCTTTACAGAAAAATGTTTCTTTGCATTGTAAACCAGTGCTTTCTATTCTTTTTGAACTGAGGAAATGAAAGTCACCTGCAATGGTCCTTACAGAAGTCCCACTCCTGCTCTCCCACCATTCTTCTGCTTTTTGCTAAGTTTTCCTCACTTGTCTGAGGAAATGTCATAAAAACAGATGCTCTGCAGAACCTACTTTCACAGCAGCATCTCTGTCCTGTGTCGTCTTTTCATACATGTAAGTGAGGTGCAAATTTCAAAAGAAACAAGTTCTCATGATGGCTTGCTGGTGCCACTTCCTTTGCACATTCTCTGGTATCTAATAAAAGACAACTTGACTTTTCTACACACTGAAAAATTAAGTGAACACAAGACCAATCCCTCAGAAGTCGATCTTCATTCATTCTGAAGCTCACGTCTTCTGGTGCTCACTTTATTTATTTTTTTTTTTTTTAAACAGAGAACTTCACAATAAAGAATTATACCAACCTTGTTTCTTTTGGAATATTATTTCTAAAGCAACAAACATGTCTTGCCTTCAGAGACAAAAGGCAACATAATTGACTTCTAGCACCTATATACTACGGCTGGCTCAAAATCACAATGTACTTCTCATCTGGTACTTACTTTTCATGACACAGCAAGGATTAGTCTGATCTTTTTGACACACAGGTATTCATTCTATCTGAAAGGATGGAAACCACTTATTTCTAAAATAGTTGTACTCACAAACAAACAAGAATCTTGAACATCAAAGAGAATCATCACATAATATATAAAAATCATGAAAACTGTGATAAATTACATGTACCATTTCCAGAGAGGAAACAACAAGCTAAAATGAAATATTCTTTTCTTCCTCCACGTACAGTTTGAAAGCTCCCTACTAGCTAATATAAAAATGGATTTAATTTCAGATCACAACCCATTCCATTCTTTACAGACTCTTTTCCTGAGACATTCTGGTTCAGTAGTGCCACTGAGAGTAGAAAAAACAGTGCAATAGAATTTAATTCTTGTGCTATTCTAGATACCATTGCCAGAGTGACTTTAAAATGCTTTTGAATGAACCAAAAAATTCAAGTTAATTTAACACAAGGATTTATGTAGGAAATTATCTTCCTACTAATGATATGGAAGAAAGAAGCCTGATAAGTAAACCCTGCTGGATTCTTGCATTGTGAGAGGTTGAGAGATGCCAGAACTAAATCAGAGAGGTGAAGATCAATAGTTCTTTAATCAACAGTGGATTACAGTGGGATTTATTCTGCTGAAAACAGCAGGGGCAGATAAATTGCCCACTGAGATTAATTACTGGGAAGGGTGGATGCAAACAGAGGAGTGCAGTTATCTTTGTGACAACTGTAAAGTGGCAAGAAGAACATCAGTAGGAGTTCAGAGCTATTGCCTGAGTCTCTGCTGGTGACCAATGACACCCTCATCAAATTCCCAGCACCCCTTAGCTCCTTAGGAGAAACTGCCTTAAAGTCTGTGTATTTCTACAAACATAAATATTGTAAACCAAAAAGCATGGACACAAATTTTTTGCTTTGTTTTTAAACTGATGTGTTGTTACAGCTTTTGGGTTCATAAAAATTCTGTATTATGGAGACAAAAGCACCAATGCATACCGCTGAAGAATAACAGCTTCATGCACAAAGATGCTGATCACATTCAAAGCACCTACTTAAGCCAAGGGACTGTCAGAGCAGCTCTAGGGTGCTGTCTATTGGGGCTATACATGTAATCCATCATTACCGTTATAGCCTTTGGTGCTAAATGTTACAATTCCCACACACTAACCATTAATGCATCATGCACTAGTGCTAAACGCTGTAAATTGAGACACTAAGCAGGCTAAGCAGAAGAAAGAAATCACAGAGCATCTCATGTAAACAAAACCAATTTAGAAACAAGTCATAAATTAAAATTACTGTGACTTTGAGGCACTTACGGAATTTACTAACATGAAAAAAAACCAAACACATCTAACAGTTTCACTTGTCAGAGTTTCATTTTCTACCATCTTAAGGAAAAGATATTTAACTAGTTTCCTCCCTAACATTTAACACTGACTTACCTTATAAGAAGACAGCAAGATGCAGAGGGTCCAGCAGATATTAAATTTGCTGTACATAATCCGATGGATTTATTTGTTTGCTTACTTTGGTTATTACCCGCAATTGTTTGAGAGGTCTCTGTCTTAAACCGTGGTCAGATGGCAATAACTTGTCCATTTTATTTCTTGTAGAAAACATTTCGGAAAATATTTTCAACTCTGATGCCATCCCAGCTCTGTTGGTCTATTTTTAATGACTGAATTCAGGAACTTCGAAAAAAAATAATCTGTTTTGTTTTTCCATGAATTTTATAAGATACCAATAATCATGTCTGTGTGGCAAATCAGAAAAGGTTTTTTATTGGGAAAAATGCAAGTTTAATACAGATGCAACATAAATTACAGAAAATGTTTTTAAAATCACCTCTCCAGGATATCCAAATTAATTGAGGTTGAGTCTCAGTAAAGCAAATAAAGTCTTTTCCAGATCATCTCTTATTTTAAAGCAGGTCATAAAAATAGTCCAGGCCTTGTCCCAGTTCCCAGATGGATATTCCAGTGCCCAATTCCTTTGCAAGTTCTAAGCGCAACTGGATGGACTAAGACAAAGACACATAAAGCAATTAATGGACTAAGACAAAGACACATAAAGCAATTACCTTTTAGTTAGAGACATTAGACACTGTGCTGCCATCTCTTCATGCCATTAAGAACATCTATCCTCGAATGAGATACTGAAAAACCTAGTCTGTATTTCAAATACTCTCTGGCTAGCAAGCAATTGTTCAGTAAGAGGCAATGAATTGCACCAGTTAATTCAATGACCTAATAAAAGATAACCAGCTAAACAGACAAAATGCCACAGAAATAAATCAGATTTATGAACTATGCAAAGCACTATTCTAATTTAGGCTATCATTTCACAAGGTACAGAAATTCTAACTCTTCCCAGAAAGGTCTCAGGGGTAAAATAAAACTTTATCACTGAAGACAATTAGAACAACTTGTCAAATACCATCAAGATCTCTTACCTACCCTTGCCCTCTCCCAAGACCAGGTCACGATTTTCACTAACACAATTCAACTTTAAAGAGATTCTGGGAGATTAATATTTAAAAGTATCCCTATTTGATCTCCAGCCATTGATTTAGAGTTAGTTTAAACAGGTTTCTGAGGGAAGCAACACTATAACTCATGTTCTGCACTTCTTCCGGTTTAGACAACAAAAATATTTTTCTGTCTTTTACTTTCAGGTTTCCATACTTTGAAGTGCAACACTGCAATGTTTAAACTGCTCACACCAGGGATGTGTTTAAAACTCATTTCCACAGAAAACAGAACAAAGTATCAAGGTATCATTTACAAAGCCACTGGGCCTCATATTCATGACTGCTTTTAACTAATCTAGAACAAAGCAATTCTGAGCAACATGCCAGTGATTGTAACATTAAAAATGGGAAGAAACACACTTGTCCTGGGGCAATAAAACTAAGTGTTCCCTGACCAGCTTGCTCATCATTATATGAAAAATTCTTTGATTTGTCGCAGCATACAGATCTCAAAATATTTCATTACAAGTTTGCTGAAATTGGAAATAAAACCGGTTTCCATACATTCACTGACCTCCACAGTTGAGTATCTGTTAGAGAAGAAGCAGTGAAAGAAATGTACATGAATGAGTGGTTCTTAACCTGGTTAGTACTGACAATAGCAGGCTGAAATCGTTCCACAAGGCCAAAAAGCGTGTAGCATAACAACATGCAGCACTATCTCTTTTCTCTGACAGGTTCACAACGAAATTTTCTAACACTGTACAACAGGTGCTACTAGCAAGAACATAGTTAAATGTGGTAATTAATATCCCATATGTGCTAGTACTCCCACCAATATTAGATTAATGAAGGGAAATATCCTTGTACTAATGGAGCTTAAGATAACAATCCTGTTCAGAAAAACAGAGCTTTGGATCATTTCACACTAGTTTAACCATACAAAATGCGTCTATTCTCTGTAAATATGATATACTTTCACTACTGAAGCAATTCCCTTCCGATATTAAAAGCCAGCAGAGACTTAACGTACTACCTTTAGCTTATTTGAGAAAATCTAAAGATAGCTTCCTCGGAACTAAGGCTGCAAGCAACAAATTTATCCTGTATTGTGGTATATTGTATAGACAGAAATCATATGCCCTGCCAAAGGACTTTAGTAAGGCCAAATGCTCAAGTTTTCAAAACACTAAAATACATTCCACAGAACAAAGGTGATGCAGGCTGACAGAAAGAATTAGGACTCCATTACAAGGAAGGCAAAAGTTCCCCAAGCTGCCATCCAACAAGATCCAAAGGAAAATTTTTTCAGACTCTTGTCTGACAATGAGCATGTCTGTTAGCACTTGAACAGATCCTCTCAGAGCACTGGTTTGTCCTGGTGTGTCTTATCTCTAGACATGGCTTATCTTGAAAGACCCCAAACCCCCACTATGCTTGAGAGAGAAAAAAACAATCTTCTTGTACAGGCAGCTGAATCTTTGAATCACAACAACTACATGAGGGTGAACTTCTTTCACAGAAGTTCACCATTTTCTGAAATTTCTCAACAATGCAACAAGTGAAGTAAACGTTTCTTTCCTCTTAGAGTCCTCTGACATGAAAAAAGTGGCACTTACCTTCAGTGTTGGGTAGAAGACAGCATGTTTTCCTCCTTTATTCCTGCAAAATACGAAAACCAAATAGTCACAATAGCTTTGATAGATTCCTATAGGATTTTCAGCTGAGGTTAGAATTCAAAAAAAGTTTTATTCTTTCCAAGAGGAAACACAGACAGTGCTGAAGAAATCTTCCAATTTTATTTTGAAGAAGTTACTGCTACTAAGATATGCTAGTATGTTTAGCATATGAGCATGAAAATGCCCATATGAAAGATAGAGACTCCTTGCCATTTAGTAGCTCATCTCTTTGAGATTTCTTACCCAGTGCTCATTTCATTCTAGAAGCTGAGGCACTCTGTCTCTGAAATCAGACACTGTTGCCATCAACCACCATTCATTCCATACTTGCACTCTAGCTACTCTATCTACTGAGGGCAGGGTAGGGCCAAAATCTTCTCTACTTCCCTTTTCTACTGCAGATAGGAACTTCTACTCCTGACCTTTTTCTACTCTAGATACAAACATATCACAGCACATAAATCCAAAACGATGGACATATAGTAAAAGTCAGTTGTGCCTATTAAATGTGCATCTGAAAAAGATGAGGACATTTGGTTGTCAGATGTGAGAATGTACACAACATATTTGAAGGTCAAGCATGCAACTGTGTCACTGTCCTGCAAGTATCAGTTACAGGAGTATTTGTCAGAAAGGTCCTCCTCAGAAAATCATCCTGTTTAAATGGGCTTGGACAATAGTAGGAGCTGGAAAGTTAGAAGTTCAAAACATGACTGTATAGAGTCAAAGACCTGCTAGAGGAGTCTTTGGATAGCAACTGCATCATGCCACACTTAAGAAAAATCTCTGGTTATCTAAAGGACTCCTTAAAAGGCTTAAGGCCTTTCAAAACATCTAAAGAACAGAGCACAGTTTCCTAATAACTAACACAAAGTTTAGGAAGAAATCAGGTAAGATTAAGATGAAAGTCTTGGGGCTGGGCTGTATCAAAAGAAGCATGACCAGCAAGTCAACGGAGGTGATCCTGACCCTCTACTCTGCTCTTGTGAGGCCTCACTTGGAGTACTGTGTATAATTCTGGTGTCCTCAGCATAAAAAGGACATGGAGCTGTTGGAGCAAGTCCAGAGGAGGGCCACAAGGATGATAAGAGGACTGGAGCACCTCCCTTACGAAGGCAGGCTGAGAAAGTTGGGGCTGTTCAGCCTGGAAAAGAGAAGGCTGTGTGGAGACCTTATAGCAGCCTTCCAGTATCTGAAGGGGGCCTACAAGGATGCTGGGGAGGGACTCTTCATTAGGGACTCTAGTGGTAGGACAAGGGGTAATGGGTTTAAACTTAAACAGGGGAACTTTAGGTTAGATATAATGAAGAAGTTCTTCACAGTGAGGATGGTGAGGCACTGGAATAGGTTGCCCAAGGAAGTCGTGAATGCTCCAACCCTGGAGGCGTTTAAGGCCAGGCTGGACAGAGCCTTGGGCAACATGGTTTAGTGTGTGGTGTCCCTGCCCATGGCACCGCGGTTGGAACTAAATGATCTTAAGGTCCTTTCCAACCCTAACTATTCTATGATTCTATGATTCTATGATTCTATGTAAGAACTGGTTACAACAAAATAACCAGTTTTGGGCAAAACAGTTTATCTAAGAAATGGTTACAACAAAATACAACATAGGCAGAGTCAGACAAGTTACTTATCTACCCTATACTATTGGCCTTTAAGGAGGACAACTCTTAAAAGAGGTTGAAAGGCTGACAGTGAAAATAGAGTATCCAAGAAGAGATCTCACAACAGAGATGGTTTGATACTAGATGTAAGTAAGCACACTGCAATACCTTGTTGCTACTGGGTTTCCCAGAGAGGTGGTAGGTATCCCACTCCTGGAAACATTCCAAGTGAGGTTGGATGGGGCTCTGAACAATCTGCTCTAGTTGAACACGTCCCTGCTTGTTGCAGGGAGGGGTTGGACCTTTAAAGATCCCTTCCAACCCAAACTATTCTGTGACTGTGTGATTATAAAACTGCCAGATAGTGAAAGACAGTTGTGCCTAATAAATGTGCATCTGTAAAAGATGAAAACTTTGGTTATCAGATGTGAACTGTGGAAGATTTTCCCCAATTCCCCAAATTACTACCTTTCAGATTATATTAAATGCTAGCAATATAAAATATCCAGTCAGGTCAAGCTACAGTGGGCACAAATACCAAAGCAGCATTTTAAACCCCTAAAAATGAGAAGGATGAGTTACAAGTGATCTCACAGCACCACTTAACCAGTTAGGATACGAGGAAATGCAGAGTGCATGTACAGACCAAGTAGGAATTGCTCCTAAAATCTCACAACTTACATAAATGCATACTTACCTATAATGTGCACTGGGACAAGCATCAGAGACAACAGATTTCTATAACTATTGGTAAGAGTCTCTCCCTGCTACATAAAAATGATCAAATGTGCTTTGCTTAAAGATTCATGATTTGATTTCATAGTGCTTGCATGTCATGTAGACATGCAAGATTTTCATGTGAGATGCTTGCCCAGTGAAACATGTTTCAGGCCTGGCTGCCATCCCCATTCAGTGTAACTGAACCTTTGCAAACTAAAGTGGTAACTGAAGAGAGTTCCCTTAAATAACCCTCCCGTGCAGCCAGCTGAACCGCTGCAGACACACAGAGCCACATGGCTGCCTGCCAAGCACAGCACAGCAAATGAAGTTTAGAGTGATCTCCAGATCCAGTGTGCTTTATGCATCAAAAATTCCTCCAGGATGTCCAAAACCAAGAATCTCCAAAGACTGGCTTTCAAAGGCAAATGATGTACTACTACTGACAAGCTACCCATTTCCCACATGTTCAGTTGCAAGGAGATGCTTAGGAAATGTGTTTCAGAAATGAATCCCAGAAGTATGCCATTCAAACAGAGCCCTCAGATTTACTATTTTGAGAGCAAGTTTTCATTTGGTGGTCATTTTGTCTCCAATTGGACAGTGCATTAAAGACCAATAATATAAACCTTCCAATTTATTCCTCTTTAGTTAACTCAAAAAACTTTGGAATTGCTTGACACAAAGTGCTTTATGCAAGAGGATACCAAAGAATTAAATATGAAGGAATTCAGATCCCAGACCTCTCATACCAACACAGAAAATAAATTAAAACACCACTGACAAGCAGGTAATTTCCCTCCCCGTCTCCAAGAAATCATGAAATACATGTTGCTCAGAAGTCAGGAGAAAATTACAGACTGAGAGCAACCTTGAAAATTAAACTAAGAATATAAAAGTAGGACATTTTAGGTTTGGGGTTTGGAGCTTTTTTGTGTATGTTTATTTTTTTACATTTAAAAATATTTAAACCAAGAAGGTATGTTGAAAATTATTTTTTTTTTCCTTAAAGCACCGAAAAGGTGTTTTACTCCTGTTTTCAGTGGTATGTCTTCACATTACCCATGCACTGAGTAATATGCAAGACACAGTTTTGTAGAAGTAGTAGGATTACTGTATTTTTGTATATTTGCACATAAAAATTGCAAATTATTACAGGCTTACTAAGAGGCTGCTGGGTTTTTTTTAAAATGTTTTTTAAATGGATTCTTCCTAGCAGCAGGAAATTTTGTGATGAAAAAGGGAGGATAAAAAGTTATTTTCTTTCCCTTCATGATCTCACTACTTTTAAAAACTTTATCTGGAAGTCACTTGATAGCATTTGCATTATACTTCTCTACAGTCCATTCCATTTAGTGGAAGTCTGTTGCTTGACCCATCTTATCACTAACACTTGTAAAACCAGGCTCTTGTATCACAGATTTTTCTCAAAACTATTTTTGATCTAGTTATTAGTTATCACCCAACAGCTCAGAGTAGTAACTTCAGAGCCTCTGATTAACTGGCAGTCAGCAGATAACTTTGATGGATAACTTCTGAAGATATGACTCATCAGACTTCTCTTTTAAAGATTGTTTTAGCTTATATTATTTCACTAATCCTTTTCTGATGTACCTCTCTAGCCTGAAGCACTCTTTTCTGCTGTAGTTCAGTGTTGATATACAGATCACAAACAGCTGAATTTCCATTTGCTGAATTTAGTTGCACTCTGTAGCTAATTCATCATGTACTGGGCCATGCTGAAAAATATTTGCAGAATAGTAAATTAATAAATGTAACTCACTTTTTGTATTCAAAGTAGTGTTCAGCAATTTGCTCATCCCAGACAATTTTTGGTTTGTGCTCCTTCAAGGTTTCAATGTACCTACAAATTAAAAACACAGATACATTAACTTCTCTGAAAAGTAGTTATGAAATTACACTGCAGAAATTTCTGGGAAAAAAACAACCAAACAAAAAACCCAAATAGTTTTACTATGTTTAGATGTTGAATACTGCATCAAAAGTATCTTCTTGCTGACAACTTCCTCAGCCACTTCACACTATCTGCCATGTTCACATTCTTAGGTTGTTTTTTTTTAAAGGAATGAATGAATTAATGCCCATCAACTGACAAATCTATAAAGGCACACGAAAGCAGTGCTTCAATATTTCTACAGTCTGATTCCTATATGCCAAAGCACAGGAACTGAAGTCATCCCTAGGCTGTAACTAATTGTGTCCTCCAAGGCTAATCAATGCAATTCTTGATCATAAATAACTATTATGAGATCAGAAAAGTTCTTCTATAAAAAGGGCTTAGTTAGTCTTCTGAAATGAAATTAAAAAAGAACTAATCTTCAAGGAAAAGTTACTGCTAAGTAACCACATATGAATTTTCTCCACTATTAGTTTTTTGGCATTACTCTCTTGCAATGACATTTTGAATGTGGTATTAAATACTTCATACCACAAAGTGAGGATAGAATACTATATGTACCAAAAAAACTGTACAGGGAACTGCTGTGAAATAGTTAGTATGCTGTAAATTCGTGTTCTTGGTTAGCTCACAGTATTGCCTCAGTGTAGAGATAGTGTCTCCTTGTGCTTGCATTTTTGACAGCACAATGGAAACAAAGCTGCTTGCTGCCTCATGTAAGACCAGAAAACTGCAGGTTACTGCCAGAGGTAGAGGCCACATGGATGTCACAGAAAGTCTCTATTACATATTCTTCTGTCTCCTTTGTATCTTTTCAATCTGCATCTTTGGCCACCAAGAAGGCTGAACTTAAATCTGCTGACAGCTTTACTGACTAAGCATTAGGGGCTTTATCTGGCCACAGGCCAAGCACAATCAGTTTCTATTTTCCCTTGGGGATTGTATCAGGAACTTGAACTCCAAGTCTCATTATCAGTCCTCTATCATTATTATATAAAGCTATCACAGGCAAACACAGCGATCATAAGTTACTAATAAATTTTTTTATTTTTGCAAAACCTATCAAAACCATCACTTCCACAGTATGTCTCATTCTTGCAATAATTTCTCTCCTTATGACAGGATTTGCATGGAAAAATTTGCCTTCAAATCATCTTATTTTTAAATGAAGAATTTCCATCTCCTATGTAAAAGATATTATAACTGATTTCCATCAGCCACTACCCTGACTCCATCAGTGCTGAAATTCCACCTCACTATATACTTCAGAAAACAGCAAAAAAGTTTGTATTTCTCAGTTTGAAAAGATTTATTCTCTCCTTCAGTATTAATCTAAACAAAATTACAATATTCAGCATTGCAGGGAGTATCTTCTCTCTTCTGCTGTGGCTTGCTCATTCATATATTGGTAAATTGCTGCCTACTGCCAGCAGTTTTAGAGAAGATTTTCATTTTGTATTTAAGTCAAATGAACCCAAGCCAGGCATGCTATTTAAGTATCTACATGGTAGCAGCTATTGCACTCTGCCTCAATATACACATGCCCTGGAAAAACGCACCTATTCAAATAATGCACTTAAAACCTTGGGACGTGCCCATACCTTTTTAAGGTATAAAAAATTACCAGCCAAGACATCCTGGCATACAGTTTTCATAGAATCACAGAATCAACCAGGTTGGAAAAGACCTTTAAGATCATCAAGTCAACTGTTCCCCCTGGACTGACAAGTCCACCACTAAACCATGTCACTAAGGGCCTCATCTAAATTATTTTTGAACACTTCAAGGGACGGTGATTCCCCCACTTCCCTGGGAAGAAGCCTGTTCCAATGCCTGATCACCCTCTCTGTGAAGAAATTTTTCCTAATATCCAATCTAAACCTCCCCTAGTGCAGCTTGAGGCTGTTACCTCCTGTCCTATAGCTTTTTACTTGGGAGAAGAAACGTATGACTTTAGAGAGGAAATCACGTGCTAAAAATCCCAATACAATAAAGAGTCTTCAACATACATATGAACAAGCTTTACAATTAGAAATGCAGCTTGAAGCAATTATAGCCTATTGTATATAAGGTATATTATTATTTTAAAAAGCTGTTCAGGCATGTGCCGCATTTAATGAGAACCCATCCTGACCAGGCATAGAGAATTTATTTCACTTTCTCATTTCTCTTCTAGGCATTTATCACCATGGTATGTAAGAGCAATATGGACAAGTTTGTCTTCAAATCACATCTATTTCCCATCACACTGAAGCAGACAAGCATGGAATATCAGTATGGCTGGGGAACAAGAGACCTAGATTCATTTCCAGGTTCTCAAAGAGGGAAAAAGGATGGGCAGGGTAGTCATCTCAGCCAGCCTTCCATTTTCTTACCACCTCTCACCTCACTCTTCTCATTTCAACTCACATTTATTGCTATTTTTAATCTTCTTTCTTACTCATTTATCTCTCCTTCTACTGCCACTGTCCCAGTTCACATCTACTTCTGTACTCCTATCCAGACTAAATTATTTGCTTCCTCATCCATCAGATCCTAACTTACTAGCTTTCTTCTTTTACCAAACTGCCTAAGCAGTTAAGAGTATAATAAACACTGAAAACACCTTCACTGCCTTGCACTACAGATTTTCTGGAAAATTTGTGACCATTTGCAAAGAAAGTCATGCTAGTTTTGTGGTCCTAGCCTGAAACGAGGTCAGGACAATTGAAGTACCTGGAACATCAACGCTAGTCTCTAATGACACACAATGCAGCATGTAGAAATGATAAATATGCATGGATTATGAGGAATAGTAACTAAAGGTAGACGTCACCTGCATGTCCACTTTGCAAATACTTGTTCTTAAACAGAGAACTGCCATTCTGGCTCATTTAAATAGGCCTTGGCTTAACTTAACCAAAGTAACATTTTTATCCCCCAGAACATTTCTTCTTGACAATAACTAAGCAGCTAAAGTATCAATTCAGTTGTCACAACTGGGTTTTGAATTTATGACCAAATAAAATCATGGCCACATAAAGCACAAGTGTTTGGAAACGATTTGAAGTCTGCCTGCCACCTTTCATACAAGACTTCAAATCTGCAGTGTTTTACTGCAATTTACTGCCATACCTCTGTCAAAAATGACAGAGACAAAAGAGTTGATGTCCACAGACATCAATTATTATCCTTATGACTGTTAACTCCTGGTTACAAATTCCCTTGGGCATGGTTGGACTAAAAAAAGCATTCCCTAACACAGAGTAAATAAGAAACCAAACTGTACATATTATGGCTGTGAAGTCAGTCCCGCCAAAGATGCACATCTATGTACAACACTAATACGGCTACACCTACACTCTATTGCACTTCGCTGCACATTCAACTAATAAATACAGGATCCAGAGGAAAGGTTCTCAGGATTTACAGCTGGTGTTCCTGTTCCTTTTTTAAGACACTCTCTTCCAACACATGAAAAATGATATGGCACTGGAATATGCTAAGGTAAAACCCAGGATCTATAGATACCCTGAAGAAGGTATTTATCCTCATGGATAATGCTATTTCACCACGAATATAAAGAAAAAAGTATATATTTTGCAAAAAGAATATACATTCTAGGAAAATATATAGCTTCGTATATAATTTTTGGCTAGGATTTATGTAAAAGGTTTAACTTTTTTAATCTTCAGGTGCTTTGCTTAACTAGTCCCGAGTCACTCAACAGAAAATCTTTAGTGAAAAGCCACTGCTGAGCATACATCCCATTTTCATGCTCTTTCCTAACACTACATTTCCTCCTCAGTTTGCACATAAACAAAACTCTGACTAGAAGCAATAGGTTTCAAATCAGAAAGAAGGATCATTTGCTCCTGCTGCAGCAAACTGAGCTTGTATTCCACTATAGCAAGCTTTAGTGCTGCAGTCGAAGGATAAAAAGTACTATTCAGCCTGAAAATCTATACCACACATTTTCATTCTGCATTGGTTACAATAGACTTAACTTAGTTATAGAACCCTGAACTTATCAGGAATTGCATCTCCTTAACTGACCATCAACAGTGTTATGCATGACAGCAGATGTTTTAGACTCAACCAGATAGGATCCATCTGCCCCCTTTTCAGGGAGTTGTGCCTCTTAATAAAAGCAGAAGAAATCACATAAAAGGCCGTATTCTAAAGCTCAAGAGCTAAAATTTCTGACACAAGATAAATATACAGGAATACCTTAACTGTTCATGGTAGCATTCCCAAGGACATTCCCCATCTTAGTACATGTCATCCAAACAGTACTTGGTCACTCTCCCCACTGTACTGTGTACATCAGAACCCTATGTGAAAGGGCAAATACCCTTTGAAAACGGCAAAGCCTCTTTCAAACAAGGCTTTTCAGAGGGGATACAGACAACCTGTAAATCAAATCCCCTTTACTTTAATGTTTAACTACCACAAGACTTTAACGTTTTAGCTGGTTTCTTAAACTATTTTGGTTTCGGTGGGAGAAAACGTCAAGAATCAATATAATCTGGAGACACTTTTAAACTTTAAATTGAAAAGGTTTTAAAATTGAGAAATTTTTGGCCTTCGCTAAAGAGCAGCTGCAAAATTGCTGAATATAGTACAAGCTAAATATACTAAATAAATCAACCATGAAACTAACAGTCTTGATAAAAGATGCCTTCAATGGTAACAGAATCATAGAATGGTGAGGGTTAGAAAGGACCTTAAGATCATCTAGTTCCAACCGCGGTGCCATGAGCAGGGACACCTCACACCAGACCATGTCACCCAAGGCTCTGCCCAACCTGGCCCTGAACACTGCCAGGGATGGAGAATTTACCACTTCTTTGGGCAACCTGTTCCAGTGCCTCACCAACCTCACAGTAAAGAACTTCTTCCTTGTATCTAATCTGAACTTCCCATTTAAGTTTAAACCCATTACCCCTTGTCCTGTCACTACAGTACCTAATTAAGAGTCCCTCCCCAGTATCCTCGTAGGCCCTCTTCTGATGCTGGAAGGCTGCTATGAGGTCTCCACGCAGTCTTCTCTTCTCCAGACTGAACAGCCCCAACTTTCTCAGTCTATCTTCATAAGGGAGGTGCTCCAGCCCCCTTATCATCCTTGTGGCCCTTCTATGAATTTCCTCCAACAGCTCCATGTCCTTCTTATGCTGAGGACACCAGAACTGCACACAGTACTCCAAGTGGGGTATCACAAGAGCAGAGCAGAGGGACAGGATCACCTCCTTCAACCCCTTTGGACACGCTTCTTTTGAGGCAGCCCAGGATATGGTTGGCTTTCTGGAATGTGAGCGCACACTGAAGCCAGCTCATGTTCAGCTTCTCATCAACCATCATCCCAAAGTACTTCTCCGCAGGGCTGCTCTGAATCACTTCTCCACCCAGCCTGTAGCTGTGCCTGGGATTGCTCCGACCCAGGTGTAGGACCTTGCACTTCACATTGTTGAACTTCATGAGGTTGGCATTGGCCCACCTCAGAAGCGTGTCAAGGTCCCTCTGGATGGCATCCCTTCCCTCCAGTGTATCAACTGAACCACATAGCTTAGTGTCATCAGCAAACACTCAAACCCACTGTCCATGTGCCAACAAAGGTGTTAAACAGGATTGGTCCCAACACTGACCACTCATTACCCGTCTCCAGGACGGGAAGCCAGCAGGAAGCAGAGACAGGACACCTTGACCCAAACTGGCCAAAGGGCTATTCCATACCACAGCACGTCATGCCCAGGATAGAAACTAGGGAAAGTTACCCGGAAGGCCCAGATCACTGCTCAGTTCGGGCTGGGTATTAGTCGGCGGGGGGGGCGGTATTAGTCGGCGGGTGGTGAGCGGTTGTGTCCTCTCCCCTTGTTATTCCTCTTATCATTATTATTGGTAGCAGTAGTGGTTTGTATTATACCTTAGTTACTGGAGTGCTGTTATCTCAACCTGTGGGAGTTACATTCCTCCGATTCTTCTCCCCATCCCTCCGGGTGCAGGGGAAGAAGGCAGGGGGGAGGGGGGGAGTAAGTGAGCAGCTGCATGGTTCTGGATTGCCGGCTGGGCTTGAACCACGACAGGATTCCACTGAGTTAAGTCTCGCAAGATGCCAGAATAGGTTCATTGCCAGAAATAAGTCAACTTTTCTACCTTAAGGCAGGCCTGAGGGGAGAAGTAAAGCTTTACTTTTCATTGCAAAGAGCCATTTCAAAATCATACGGCAGAGGTGCCACCTGGCAATAATTCCCTGTGCCCCACACATCTAATTATCACAGGCTCCTGATAGAGTTGTATTCACAGAGATGAGACATTAATCACCTTGTTAAGTAAAGAAAACACAAAAAGAGGATGATAGGAAAGCTAGAAGATAAAGAGAAACAGATGGTAATGTCAACTGTAGAACTTTACAATGCAAGAACAGGAATAACATGGAGAATAGCACTTGGAATAGATACAAAAGTTCCAATTGCAGTCACTGAAAGACTTAACGGCCAATGTTTGGGATTAATAAGGCTTTGCTGGGTATTATTTTAATTGTGCTTACTTTTAAATAAGGTGGAGGGCTACGATCTGTTCCTCTTTAATTTGCCATTCTAGCTATTGCAATAAGCCTCTGTACTGTTTTACACATATTATATCATACAATATAGCTATTGCACCACTTCAGAAACTCCTTTATATCAATCCCAGGACTGAAGTAAGAGGTCAGGATGTGCTCAGGATGGCATTGTTTTCTCTTTAAGCAAAGATCTATTACTGCCAGATGATAGATTCTGTACTCAGCATCAAAAAACGGTTGGTGAATCAAATCCAGAAGTTCTGAAGATAAATATAAATTACTTCCTCAGGCCTTTAAAAAAAAAAAAAAAAAGGAGGTTCTTGGCTTTTCAGTAAGGTCTGACTCCATAACTGGGATCAGTTCAACTACTTTTTCTGACTGATTTTGGCACTTGCTGACTTGAAATCCCAAATACTATGTTGTATGTAATCTTTTGCCCACAATGCTCTACATTTGTGGACTGTGATGACTGATGCCTTTGATCAAATGCTCAGAAAGTTTCCATGCAGAGGACCAAACTAGGAAGAAAAAACAAAAGAACCTGCAGCAACATACGACTGGCAGCCAAAATACAGAGAAACGCACTGAAAAGACTTAACAAAAACATATTTTATTGGGCCACTGGTCTATGTGGTTATCACATCAGGGATGGTCTAAATACATCATACATGTTCTAGGTTTCTTAAGCTGACAAGAAGAGACAAAGAGGAAAAAAAAAAAAAACAACCCCGAAAAAATGGGGCCAAGAACTAATTTTTTTTCCATTAATATTTCTGAGCAAGCAACAATAATTCAACTATGCTGTGTATTTTTTTGGATCCTGGGAAATTAAAAGACAGATTAATAGACCTGTTAATTTATATTCACAAAACATATTCCAATTACAAGTAATTTCTGATCTTCTCTGGCCCCACAGCCATTGCAAGAGCCTCTTTAATTACTTGCCTCTTTTGCCACAAAATACAATTAAGCACTACTAATTATTTGACACAAGATATTTTAAGTATTGAAGAGACTAACCAGTTGCTATAACAACATAATCTAATAAACTTGACTGGCAGTTATTACAGATTCTCTTCCCACAGGAGAACAGTCTTGAACTGCACCCCCACTCTCAAACTTATCTTCGTTGCATTTTCTATCTACAAAAAAATAAGAACATATTGGATAGAAGAGTGCTGAAAGAATTCGTAAAACCATCAAATTGTCGCACCACTTCACACTTCAGGATGATGCATAAACATTAAGCAATTAAGACAGATGTGGAAAGCTACTGATTAGAGACAAAGAATCTGTTAGAAAACAAGTTCTTCTTGTGAAAGACAGAAGTCTGAGATAATGTTATAAATCAAACTAAACAAAAGCAATACCAATGCAGCCAGTAACTGTGGGGATTTTGTGTAACAGCGATTTCTCCCTACAAGGGCAGCAACTAAATATGCCACAGCATATAAATATTTCTTCAGAAATACCGCAACAGCATTAAGCTGTCTAGAAAACAGTAATTTATGACAGATATCAGAAAATTATAAAAACCCTTTAACTATCTTTACATAATTCCAGATGATCTTCATTATGACCCCCAAAAGGATGCCTGGGGAAAACAGAAGATAGGAAGTTACCAAGTTAACAGGAGAGCAGTTTTAGGGAATTGTATTATTATATGAGAAGATTGGAGCACTTTGATCTAGCTTATAGCCAATGCAAATTATACTGTTTGCCACTCGAATTTGGCCAGTCTCTCAGATTCAAATTTTATTTTTAACACAATGAAAGTATGAGTAATTCAAAAAGAATTCTGAAAGGTGTTCAGTTTTTACAGATAGAACACCATCCCATAAAGATTGGTTCTATACACTGAGTGCAGAAAGACAGTACACAAGCTTCACAGAACCAGAGATACTGTTTCATTCCAGCAAATATGTGCTTACAGAAAACACAATCTATCCAAGTTTTCTTACCCTTTCATTTGAGTTACTGGATACTCAAAATTACCTTTAAAGCTAAAACAGGGTATTCATGTTGGTTTTACTCAGTGTAAATAATTCCTTGAAAAGGTTCAGCTCTGGTAATAAAAATTAATGGAAATCATAAGAATTGCATAACTGTATTATCTGTTAGTAACTAGTTACCAAGACACACAAGTGTTTTAGAAAGCCAAATGCACCTACCATTTTGGCAGTATCAAATCAATCTCTCTTTCCTTGAACAAATAGGCAAATCCTACTTCTGCTCTTCTGCTAGGCAGTGTTAGCAGAACACAAATACTTGCATTTGGTTCAACAAATATTTCCAAAAGAGATTTTAGCTACATCATAAATTAAGAAAGTAATAAAAACATTAAGATATCCTAGTAACATTAAAGGAAATCTAGAAATACGGAAATAAACCCATAATGTTTACTTATTAGTCAAAATTACTTGTCTTTCATTGTGTAAACAGCAACATTTTTTTTTCTGTTTCATTTGATTTTCAGATGCATCTCAGAGAATTTAGAAATAAAATGTGTGTCTACTATTAAGCATAACATTCTGATTCTATAACAGAAAATATGTTCAAGGTTTTGCTTTGTTTTCAAAAGATTTTAAATCTTACATAAGTTCAAGCTTATTTTATTCTTAAAATGTGCGCGGAGTTTTAAAGATTCAGATCTTAAAATCAATGAATTATTTCAGTGTAATATACTTATTTTCATATGAAAGCTCTTAGATGGACATATTGTATGAACTTCTGGGGGTAAAATTTATGGCAATATCACCATCTTTACCACACCAGCATTAATATGGAAGAACAGCTGACAGAACAAGTGCATCATAGACTTAATTAGAAGATTAACAGAATTAATCACAGGATTCATATACATACATCATATTTAAATAAAGGAAAGTAAATGAAAAGTATCAAAGAAGCGTTTTTAAAGGACAGAAATATACTAGGTTTAAAAGCAATTTATAGACACAAAATAGATTTTGCTAGAATAAGATGCATATGGGAAGTTACCTTTTACCTCCAATGTCACCACTATTCTACAAAAGGGTAAGACAGCTATGTATAACACAGTCATCTTCAATTTTTCCACACAGTACTTATGTCTACTGGCTTTGGAGTTCCATAACTATTTAAACAAGCATCAACTACTATTTGACTTGCCTCTTGAAGTGTTTTCAAAGGGGCATAGAGGACTATGTGTTCTGCTGTTTAGTGTGATTTTCACAGCTACTAAGAAAAGAACAGAGTCAGTCAAGAATGAAAGTCACATTGCAGAGGTAAGATCTGTTAGACTGTAGGATGCTATTACCGTTAGTACTCCACTCCACCACACATACACTGAAGAATATAGTCTTTATGTGTGGAAAGAATCTTTCTGCATGGGCCAGACTGAAATACTGGAACTGGAGCTTTACATCTTTTTCTGAAAATAGCTGAGATGATGATTTTCATTAACACAAGCAAACACAGAATAATTTAACTTCAGTATCTCTAATACTGACTAACTGAATGCTTTGACTGCACTGAAAGTGTATTTTAATAGAACTATGCAATTACTGCATGCAAAACATAGTAATAATTTCTGTAAGTTATGCATTCCAAAGCATTACAAAGGCTAATGAACCTTGCTGTTTTGATTTATCATGAAAGATAACCTGGTTAGACAGTCATTAAGAAGCTGCTTTCTCATAACACAAAACAGAAGATTTTGCTAATGGAAAAAATACTATAAAATAAATCTTACAGGTAGATAAAGCCTACTTTATCCATTTTAGAATTTGGTATAAAATGATGAAAAATTCAGAAGTCTGAATGATTGTTTGGCAAATGTCTCATCAGATTTTTTCAAGGACAGGTGGAAAATCTCTTTTTTTCATAATGCTGTGGCATCTCATAAATGCTTCACTGGCATTATCCAATTAACCTTCTGAGCACCTTATCTTCCACATGGAGGAAAAGGCAAACATGTTAACTTCTGTCACCAACAAGAGCCATGTATTCAAAATCATTACAGGAACAGAAGTCTGTCAGTGTAAAAAAATGCTGGGGCTGTATTGGCAAATGACTGATTACTATCAGTTTCCTGAAGCAGACTGAGTCAACAGTTTTAATACAATTATTAAAAAAATAAAGTAACTAACTACCTACTTGATTAGCATTTTACATCCTCAGCATTAACAAGAAGCACAACTTGATTAATTCCCAGTTTGCTCACCAGTTTGAGTATCACATCAATAGCCAAGGTTGTAACTAGAATCCAACTTACAGAACAAACATTTCTTTCTGTTGAAACTAAATAAGGTGCTATGGAAATTTCAGGAGTCTGCAGTGAGGTTGACATGTTTTATAGATAAAGTTATAGGTGGATTTCAATTTAAACAACAAAGTTGCTTAGTCTTTGGATAAGTTTGAGAGCTCTGATGATAACTTGTAAATATATTTAGTAAAAATAAACACATGTAGTAAACCAAATTTGCTGCAGAACTTAAAGCTAGAAAGTATTTGAAGTTTTTGCTTCATAGGTAAAAAGGGCTGTAAATTTGAAGTCAGTTATTCAAGCCATACTTTACTTTTATTTGGAATCTCTATAAAGGGAGGTGGGGGGAAGGACATACAAATCTTCAAATTACTTGGAATCTGTGAACCTCAAAGGGCTAACCTGCTTTGATATATGTAGCAAATGACTGCAAAGGAATTTAGAATTTTATCTGCCATGTTCCAGAGCACAGCTGTGAGAGGTGCCAAGTGCCTTATGACCCTGTTCTTTTCATGAGTTCGGAGGCAAAGAGCTCTTGTCTTTCTTGGGTCTCCGCACACACTTCCAGAGAAAGATTTATTAGGATTATCAGCAACACATGAACATCCTGCACAGTTGCTTCAATGAAAACATAGGTCCTTCCTTCCTCTGCACAGTGAAACAGCCGGTGTTGAGTATGTTCGCACTATGTGTTTCAGGAGGAGTTACTCTGGACTAGCCATGATCTGGTTTCAGGGTTCATGGCAGTGAACTAAATGTACTCATGCAGCTCAGCTTCCATTTTAGTCTTGCCCAAAAGGAATTTATTTTGTATATTTCAAGACTATTCTGCAATGCGAATTAAAATAACAGAAATGGGAGATCATATGGAAGACTTATTTTGACTCCTCAAAACTTGGGAAAAATTTCAAAGGTAAAATAAGACATTGGAAAAATCAACAGTTGGAAAGTCATGCTGTCTAATGAACACCAGCACTACCATCTCCCATTAGAAAGAACTTAGCAAACAAACATTTGGAAGACAAAGATAAAGAACAACACTGGACACAACAGTACTAAGTTCTGTCTTCTCAATTACGAGCCCATTATCATATAACTCTGAAGTCCAGCTGAGCCAATAAATGAGACATAAGAATTATTTTTGTTTAAAATTCTGAAACAGAATGCCAGTATAGAAGGTTTAACAGAAAATAAAGATTAAATCTAACAATTTATCCACTTGCATTGTGCTACCTTCTATCTTGATTTCAAAGGTATTAGGAATAGGTTAAATACCCCACAAAAAAAAGACAAAAATTGTAAGGCGCCTAGTATAATGCTTGATGGTAAGCTACTTGCTTATTATAAAGCTTTTCAGTTTTATATTGGCCACAAATAGCCAACTAGACAATTTTTTAAATGAGCATTCCAAGAAGAAGCTCCCAGTTACTGATGAAGCTTTTCATGGCTGGAGTTGAATAGGAAAGGGGTCTGGTTAAGCGCACTTTCACAGCAGAGGGAAGGATGTCTGATCCTCAGCAAGTCTCCCAGATGATGCAAAATAGAATTGGACAGTAAGAGCCTTGTTACAGTACCTCAAAGTGGCCCCTAAGACATTCATTATGCACTGAATGTCAAATTCAGCTTTAATTCACTAGCAGAACATTAAATACATGAAAAAAAATGCTGATGAGTGACAGATTGGCATTGGCCATCCCAGTGAGGCATGTGAGCAAAGAGAATTAAGTAATTTGTGGAATGCTTCCCTAGCTGAACCAGGTCAAATGCAGAAGACGACCTTGTAGAAGTAAATGCGTGGTCTGCTAAGACTGATGTGTCAAATAGGACAATGAATGAATTTAAATATGATTTCAGGAGAAACAAAAAATAACTTGAGACGGCACACTGTAGTCTAGTGGTTACACAGTTTTAAACACTCATTCTGTGACAGCATTAGTTGCTGCATTTGAACAATCTATACATAAAAATGCTAGGCAACTCCCTTCCTACTGTGACAATGCATTGAGTGAAAAGAACATGACCAAAATTTTTAAGAAAAGAAAAAAAATGTATGTTATAAAATCGTATGTATAGGAATAAGTGAACAAAGACATCTATAACTACAAAGGTTATACAGTCTTACACTCATAAATCCAGCAAAATATCTTCCTAAGTTATTTCAGGCAAAACAACTCTAATCATCATGGATAAGTCTCAAATGTGTGGCTGTGCAGTGTACACATACTCAAGCTGGTTCATTTTGGGAAAAAAAGAGCAATGGTAGGCTGCTAATGACAGCTCAGCAAGCTGAAAGAACTGTATCCTGTGTTTTGCAATTGACTGTTTCAAAACCAGTGTGCAGAGCCTCCAAAGAACTGTAAAAAATATCAAGTCTTCTAAATTGAAACATCTAGAAAATGATGTCTGAAAGACATGCTTGAGGATTTTTCTCAGGGAAAAACATGAAGCCCTATAAACCATACATTCCTTCATCTTACATTTTGACTGCTCAAAATGGTAGTCAGTTCAAATTTTCTCCAGGTGTCCTGTTAAGAATGTAATTATAAAGCATGTAACTTGTAAAGCATGTCAGTTGCACAAAACATAGGACCTAGAGCTGCGTTCATACAGGAGATCTGAAAGAAAGTCAGAAGCAGTACATGGCTATTCTTCTTTATCATTTGGATGTAACAATCCCGATTGATAAATAATGACTTATTACTGTTTTATCTTAAATCTAAATTTCTACTCCTTGTCCTGGGTTCAGCTACAGCAGTCATTTTTTCTCCTTCTTAGTAGCTGGTGCAGTGCTGTCTTTTTGACTTTCAGTCTGGGAACAACGCTGATAACACTGATGTTTTTAGTTGTTGCTAAGTAATGTTTACTCTGACCAAGGACTTTCTCAGTCTCATGCTCTGCCAGGGAGGAGGGGAAGCCAGGAGGAAGCAAAGACAAGACACCAGACCCAAACTGGCCAAGGGGGTATTTCATACCACAGCACGTCATGCCTGTATATAAACTGTGGGGAGTCACCCAGAAGGCCCAGATGGCTGCTCGGGTCGGGCTGGGTATCGGTTGGCGGGTGGTGAGCGGTTGTGTCCTCTCCCCTTGTTATTTCCCTTACCATTATTATTGGTAGCAGTAGTGGTTTGTATTATACCTTAGTTACTGGAGTGCTGTTACCTCAACCCATGGGATTTACACTCCTCCGATTCTCCTCCCCATCCCTCTGGGAGCGGGGGGAGGAAGAAGGGGAAGAGTGAGCGAGCGGCTGTGTGGTTCTGAGTTGCTGGCTGGGCTTAAACCACGACACTCCCTCATGTAAATTACCAAGATAAAGGTCCTTTTAAAAAAACCAAAATACATAAATAAAATACTGACTATAAAGGTATATATATATAAGGCAGAGAAACACAAACTGAATGCTTTATCTCCGATTTGCACATGACACAGTAACACAAAACTTGCATGCTAGGTCTGATCCTCTAACACACTAGCACTGCCTTCCAGGTGGTTAGGTATGGATCAAACATTTTCACAGGTTTCACTTCTATTAAGATCCTTCATTATGGAAGACTTCGTTAAGCACCAAGTGCCTAAATGCTCTGGGCAACCTGGCTTGCCAACTCTAGAGTGACTGGGAAAAGAGCAGGCTCAGATGTTAATTTGTCCAAATCTATCATACTTTATTTCAAGGGTTCGTAAGGGACTGGGTGGTCATCAATCATGTAATTTAAATACACCTACAATCTTAAAAAAGCGTTGAATAATTAAGATGACCATAAATTTTGCACTACCTACAAAATGAATGTACTTTACATTTTTCAGATATAAAAGAAATGCATATTTCATTACAGAACAACATGGGTTGTTGGTGGCAGTAAGAGCTGGGTTTATACATTATTCAACCATGAAAAAAATTCATTAATTCAAAGCTTGCCTGATGGTGTTCATGCCCTTCTGCAATACTAAGCCTGAGGAGGAGTGAAGGTGTTTCAAACTCCAAACTTTTGCTGGCAGTGGAACACTGGGAAATGACTGCACACCATCCAGTCACTTCCATCAAAAGGTTGATCTGCAGTCCACAGAGGGATCAAAAGGAAGAATATGGCAGAGCTATGACTGGTGGGCAGTGTTTCTCCAAGGTTCTCAGCCCAGTCCATGCACAAACACAGGAAAGAGCTGCATAAGCATTGTGCAAGATCTGAGCATTCCCAGGTTCAGCACTCAAGTAGGTATGCAATGTAACTTATAAAGAACTATAATGCGTGATCCCGTCAGCCTACAATTTTCTGCTATTGATTTTCTGTCAGCAAGTAAATGGGTGCAGAGTGTGGTTATAGATTTAATTGTAAGCAAGCAAAACTACAGAACTGGAAGGCAACAACTGTTTTAGCATAAGAAAACTAATCAATGTGACAAAAGTGTTGGCACATACCTCCTACTGAGGGCAGTGCAAAGGCAGACTGCAAGTAATATTGGGCATACTGGGTCATCACTGAAAGAGAGAACAACTGTTGTACGAACTTTTGCCATAATTTCATATTTCTGACTTCTCAGAAGCCTGGCTTTTTCTGGCTTCAAACCCTCTCAAGATGGAAAGAAGACACTAGTAGGAATCCAGAGTTCTGCACTGAATAAGGCTTTTTCATCAAATTAGTAGACATATGGACTTTTTATCTGGCAACAGTAAGTGGGTTGTTTTACAACAGAAAGAAGTAAGCTACAGCATTTCACAAATGTCTGTGTTGTAACCTTTGCTGTTCAATCTATATACATAAAAATCTGAACAGGGAGCAATTAGCAAGGGTGCAAAATCTGCTGATGATATGAAAATATTCAGAGCCAACTGAAACCAAACTTGACTGAAATGAGTTGCAGAAGTTCACAGTTGTGAATTATGTGGCAGTAAAATGGCAACCAAAATCTGATGCCAGTAAACACAAAATAATAACTACAAGTACAGTATTGGTTCTGAATAAGCCGTTATCACCCAGAAAAAGACCTTGGTGTTTCTGTAAGTTGTTCTCTGTTAGCATCAGTCTACCACTCAAAAGTTGTCAAGAAGCCAAACAGAATATTAGAAGTCAGTAAGAAAGGACGGCAGAAACATGAACTACAAGTAATAAACTGTTTCCCTCCCTTTATGAACTATTCTGAATGCAATTCCCAGTTCTGGTGCTTGGAAGGCTATAGTATGTATCAAGTACATTTTAACAAATCATACAGCAACATTCAGCCAAGAGTCACATTTAACCAGACTCTGACCAACTCCAGCCAATGCCTCTGTGCAACAAACATCCCTTGAATCAAGACACAAATAACAAACCAGAAATCATTTGTGTTACTTTGCCCATAAATACTTCAATCAGTTAGGTGAATATAAAAATTATCTTGGTTTAAGCACCTATTTAAATTTTGCTTTCCCACAGGGCCAGTAGGTGCCATTGCAGTAGATGAGGAGATCAGAAAGTCTGGGGCACAGTTCCCTTAGTCATGGTTTAATCTCTGTATGTGAACGAACATTAACAGAACCTGTCAATCACCAAAAAAGTGTGTGGGCTGGGGAGGAATTAGAAAAAAGCAGATGAGATACTGAATCATATTCCAACAAGAACAGATATAGTACATAAACTTTGCCGGGAAACATGCTAATCTCCAAGGTAAATTTAAGTTACCATGTTAATTTTAGAGTATTTAGAAAAGCATTAGAAATAGAACTAATTCTAATTGCAGCAGACCCGGCATCTTGATGATACAATTTGTCAATTTGCTTGCACAATAAAGGATCACGGTTTTTGAAATTTGGTAGAACATTTGCTTTTCAGAAACATACACCATGCTAATATGCTGAGAAACAACTAAAAAAAGATTAAGCTCATTTATATACAGGCTCTGTAACACAACTAGTGTTAATATTAAATATCTTAAACATAAAATTTTATTTATGGAATATTTTTTTTAATTATTATGGAAATCCTAGCCCTTGGAATTTAAGATTAAATGGCCATTATTTTTAATGACTTTTATGGTATTTCAGCAAGTCAACTGCAGATAGAGATGAGCTACATTTTCTAATTGTTTGCTACATTTTTTTTTTTTTATTATATTTTGATGGAACAGCTGTGATGGCAACAGGTGCAATTCTTGTTGCAGTATTTCTCACCTGGTAAGTGAGGGGTTTTTTTTGTGTTAATAGTGTCTTTCACATACTTTACACTGCGAGTGTTTTCTCTGGTAACTATACCTACATATATTTTCAGTGCCAACTCCAAACATTTGCAGACTCTAACAAATATTTCTAAAGCACTCATGCAAATATTTACAAAAATACTCTTAGATCATCAGTTACTTTAGGTGCAGAAAATTTCCATTAGAATGCTGTACCAATGAGGAAGAGAAACTCTCCAGATATGCAACAAGTCTGTATTAAAGACATCATACATTACATATGAAGCCTAAGTTTTGTGCAAGAATTTAATGTTTGAACTCTTAATGTATGGGCTTTATGTTACACTGAAGTAAGTGCTTTTTATGCTTAGAGCTAAAAAGAGGACATAAATTAAGCAAAATTATTTTCTGTCTTCAAGTGCGTAGCAGGCTGCACATACATAGATTTTGGCAATTTTCCTGAAGAACAATCTGAATTTTCAGCTGAACTGACATTTCAGTAATGGTATCACTGAAACAAAAGTGCTAGATTTAACTACCAGAAAATGTGACATCAGAAATTAAAAAATGCAAAGTATTAACACTGACATGGTTTGGAAATCTGGCAAGAACCTCCCAAGAACTCACAAGTTACATCTTGTATCAGTCACCCACTTGATATACTAGGAATCCCAGTGGATTTAGCCTGTAACAGCAAAATGGATTAAATACTATACTACACATGGTATTTTTAAATATAAGCAATACCTCATCTGTCACCATTTTACTTTCTACAACTTCTCAATCCTTAAATATCTCCCTATTGGCCTTCTATTTATTTATCCTTAAAACTACCAAAATGTCAGTGTGTAACATTAAATAACCATTTTGTCTTAGAAAAATAACAGCCAGTCAGATAAATATATAGTACCTGGCAAGTAGTTACCTAAAGTTACATAAGCCCTGTGTTTTTGAACAGTGTTTACCCTAAAGATCAACTATAGAAAATACCTCCCTATTCCCACCAAACCTGCCTGATTTTATCAGCTTTTCTGTAATTGTGCTATAACTCCATGACTGGAAGTCTCATACTTGGCTTAATGACATGGAAAGCTGAAAAGATGCCCCCTTCACCTCCTACCTCCCTTGCTTTTCAAAGAGATTGCTTTAATCTGCTTAAGTAAATTATAAATATTCCCTAAACTACCAGAATTTATTTGGAATGATGTCTCTACTCTTTCATTTGGCATACAGTCCACTTACTCCTCTTTCCAAACAAAAATGTTAGTTAGAATTAATATATATTGGTTATGATCCAACCTGTGAATAGCAAGATTGATCCATGGGGTGTTTTATAGCTTGTTAAAAGTTTATTAGCTATCACAGATCATCAATAAAAACTGTTTAATGGGCTAATTGCTACAGCGGCTGCTGTCGGTGGTGCTTGTGATTCTATCCGTGTATACAGTAGGATCTACTCCTGCATACCACCCGGCTGATAATCCTTTTACAGGAGACTCTTACAGCAGTTTTGTACTCTGTGATAACACAACAGTTTTTACTTCTCAACAGTTCCTATGAGAAACAGTGAGATCAGATTACAGCTGCAGCCAGAAAAATCTTTTTAAAATGTGTGGAAAATTAAAAGCCTTTCATGTGCCTGGTTTGACAAGTAGTGACCTCAGAAAGCAAGTGCTGTGCTGGGCTGACTGGGGATTACTACAGCATTTTTTTTTCAAGTCTTTGTTGCAGCTGTTTCACAACCTCACATGGCTAAGCAGGTATTTGCACTGAAAAACATCTAGCAACCAAAACATTTTGCCAGCTGGAATTATAAAAATGATGATATTTAACAATTACTAACAGATACAATATTGTTTCATTTGAATTCTGTTTCAAGAGATAAAATTATCATGTTTGATGTGCAGGACTTTTCATTTTCTCCGTAACATACTCTAATTGCTTGTAATATGAAAATTGTGTTTAAATAATCCAAGAGTGTATTTTGTCCTCTCTAAACCAACTCTTAACTATTGCATATGAACAGCTGACTGCCATGCTCTACTGCAGATGTCCGTATGAGATTTTCAACTCCTCCAAAGTTCTCAGAGCAACTCTGAAAGTCAGTATGACATAAGGAATATCATAAAGATTTTCCTTGTTAAAATCTGTTGTATATACTTTGGGGTTTCAAACATAGACTAACCAAGTATAGCAATTTTATTAATGTACATTCAGGCAGCAGTGCCCAGGCTTTCACCAGTGAAGAGCACAGACCAAGGATTCTTTTGAAACAGTTATATTTGGAGAAGTTCCTAAGAAGTAAATGCATATAGTGTCTATTCATTCATTCATTCATTCATTCATTCATCTATTCCTTCAAAAGATATTCAAACACTATATGCCTGAATAGACAAAGCCCTCAAGTACTACTCTTGGTATTCCTACAGTACTCCTTAAAGGTTCTGACTGAAGAGCAGTTGTGCAACAGCTGAGAACAGGTTGTTATGTCTGTGAATTTCTTTCTTTGTAAGTGTACCAGATCAATAGAGTGTGTGCGTGTGAGTGTGTGTGTGTATTTCCAGCAGTAAGTACCTCTAGACTTTCCAATTATCCTGCTGCAGAGGGTATCGTAAGACAGTGAAATCTATACACACACACAAGGGATCTAATTTCAGTTATTTTTCTAGATGATCTAAGTGTTATTTTAAAACTCTATGTCCCGTATGCAGCAAAGCTATGCATTACTGACATTCAAATTCTAAAGCCAGTATTATACAGAGGATATTGCATTTTACTTTACCTTCCAGTGCCAACTTAGTATTAATACAGTGAAAAAATATTAACACTCTGAAATCCAGAAACACATTATCTGCTTGTTGAACAACAACAGCACACTTACAACTATCTTTCTCTTGTGGCCTCTCTCTGCCCTGGATTTTGTGAGATGGGAGCAGAATAGTTATGTCGCATCCTAGCAGACTGTTAAATCTGCTTGCTAATTATACATTAAGCATTGATAAATGCTGAAAGTGAATTAATGCACTACAAATACACGACATGTATCTTAAGCTACTATTAAGGCTACAGTCTTCTGAATAATGAAGTAACCAAGAATTTTAACCACAGTTCAATAGCATAATCGCATTTCAGAATAATACTTTAGGGTATGAAAGCCCTGAGTGCTTTCAAAGCCAGTATGAGCTTATCAAGTCATAAAAACTAGGTCAACTGCAATTCATATTAGTGCTTTAGAGTCCTACATGTATTACCTTAGATCATCTCTACCACTAAATGTAAGTATTAAATTTTTAATAGTGTTCCAATATTTCTTACCCTTTAAAAAGCCATCCTTTAAGCCTACTTAAATAGAAGGGTAAGGGAAGAAGAAAAGATGTAATAATTAGATACATGATTAGCTGCCTATAAGTTGCAGATAAAAAACCAGATTCATTTCTCAGTGCTAAGCTGCTGCTCCAGACCCTCTTACACTCTCGCTTGTTTTCCAAGGATTTCCTAGAATTCCATCAGTGCAGTGCACAAATTTACAAAGATCCCTACAGCACCAATTCTGCACAGACAGAATGTATTGGTACCTGAGAAGAGAATATTTTCTACAGTTCTGCTTCTCTGAGAGAGAATTCACGTTCCTGGACCTCAGTTCCCTGTGTGAGATAAACAAAAACTCTTGAAGCTCTTAGAAGCTGTGATGGGGGCTAGATTTAATTAATCCCATGCATGGTACCAATGTCATGGGGTACTTTTTAACAGCTTTTGGGATATTCCAGCCAATCAACATCCTCTGTTCCAACAAACTAAAATAACTGAAAAAAATGTTGCATAAGAGAATTTAAACCAGTATACAAATAGATAGATATTAAGACAAAACATATCCTGAAGTTTCCTTTCCCTTTGTTTCCAAACCTAGTAAGTCTTCTGAATACTCACAGAGATGCAAAACTTTAAAAAATAATAAAAAGAAAAAAATAAGAAAGAGAGT
>NW_009940629.1:56564-67200 GCF_000696875.1 Nestor notabilis
TAGCACATCAATACTGGGATGCTAATAATAAATTCTGAAGCAGTATGATGGTCAACAGAGCTTTCAAAAAGCCAGATATAGAACAAGGCTGAATTCAGAAAATATCTAATTTCTTTGTGGGGAAATTTGAAGAACAAAAATTGACAAAAAGACACAACTTCCACTGAAAGCTTTTCTTCTAAGGCAGCACCAAGAGGACATGTCTGCTATGCATCAAAGGCTACAGATAAGCTCAGAGCAGAGTACACAATCACTGACTGGGTAGGCTACACTGCAGTCTATCACCTGCCCTTTTAGGGCAAAAACTCTGAGAGCTTTGTGATTTCCAAAATCTTTTACCAGGGAACTGAAACCTGAAAACAAGGATCCTGACAGATGGCATCTTGAGATAGAACAGCCAGCCTTATGGTATGCGTCAGAACCACGGTTTTGTCAAACTTCAACTTTTAAGTCAAATTTCTTCAGAGCAGGTTTTGCCAAATAGGAAACTAAGCAGAGAAAATTTTCTAAAGTACCAGTCAGCAAGTCTTATGAAAGATCATACCAAGCCCCTTCTAACACCATCTGTTAATACCAGATGAAGATGTGAGTACTGGGTTTACGCTGGCAATCATTAGTATATTTTCAGTTGTACCTTGATGAACCCTACATGTTGGTTGATGACACAGACTATTTGAAGTACTGAGTAGGCCCAGCTGGGCTGATTAAGAAAACCCAGATGGAGAAGCAACTTCCATACCACTGTAGGTTTTAAAAGGCTACTGTTTTCCTTTAATGCGAAGAACTAGAAGACCTAACAAGATGCAAAATGTGAGCAAAACCACAAGCCAGTATGAAACAAAGATGCAATCAAATGCATCAAGGTTTTGTTGTGATTGATAGTTCTCAACTAAAATAATATATAGCTGTTTAACACACAAGATGGCTGTTCATACAGTCTTTTACCAAGAACATGACCCATTATAAGGTAATATACAGCAGCTCTTCCTGATCAATATTTGAAACCAGAAATAGCATCTTTCTCAAATTTAAGGAGTATAGTACTGTCAACTGGTACAAAACCTAACATTATATTCAATAAAACTAGAGAGGAGGAAGAATCCAAGTTCTGGAATAACTTTTTTACCTATTAACTCCTGATACAAGAAGTTATCTGCTAATACCAACCTTAGTCTAGTGAAAGACAGTAAATTGTTACCCGCTGTGAGATTGTTAATGTTCTTCCTGTAATATACTTATTTTGCTACTGAAGATAATCATTAACCTCACTGGCACCTTTACAACTTCTTGACATCATGGCAAACAGAACCCAGAAAATATAATTCATTCAACCCCTCATGAATAATCCTTTTGACAGTGATAGTAGATTTGATATCAACTATTTCATTAGGAACACAAATGCAGTATGAAAACTGAATATAGATACAATGAACAGTGAGCATGTTACAGAAAATTCTCCAGGTACCAGTCTAGTAACATTTAGAATGAAAGTTTAAGGTATGGTATTTGGGTATATGAACTAATCATAAAAGATTACAGTGTGAGAAAGATCACTGTCATCCTTGGCTATCAATATAAAATATGTGTATGTTTCAAAAAGTTAATTCAGGCATCGTATAAACATTCAAATTACCCAGAAGTTTGTTATGCAGCCTCAGGACAAAAATCAACACAAATCGTTTAATTATCTTGACTTAAAACTCAGACAAACGTGCATGATCTGTTCATAAAACCAACCAACCTCATATGAATCAACAAGTTTGAATCAGTATTTGTTTTTCAGTCTGTAGCACTGCAACAGTTTTTGTTAGAATGCAAAACTATATTTTCACTTAACCAAAACGGTTAAGTTGGTATTTTTCACTTCATCAATCAAAGAGGCTTAGTATACTGGGAAAGAGATGAAATTACATTATACCAATCATTTTCTGTGCCCCAAATGTTTTTATTTGGCATACTCTAACTTCAGGATTACTGAAACCCCTTTCCACCTCAGACAGCCTTGACATCCTACACAGTTGGACAGTACCATCACCAGTAAATGACCATCATGCAACAGTGCTGCCATCAGCTTTATAATACCTTCGCATGCTAGAATGTCAAAGTCTTCATATACAAACAAACATTTCAGGGTGTTATTGGGTTTTTTTTTTTTTTGCACTGAGGGAGGGATGGGGAACCTAACTTCATGCTCAGATGTCAAGTTCATAGCTGGAGCATGAATTTCACAAATTAAAGTAATCTGAGTTGGTTGCAATTCTCTGTTCAAGCATATAATTAATAAAATGGGAATAAACCTTGCTGTACAATTTGTGCCAGCACTTGCTCTAATTTCCCAGACAGACACAGCCTCATTACCTCCAGATTTGTGCATCTCATTATGATGCTGACTCTCACACTTGTGTGATTAGTGCTAAAATTACAAATTCATCCTGATTTAGTGTGGCCTTTATTGCTGTTAATTAGGCAATGAAATGTGAAAACTGTTACAGCATTTTAATTATCTGAACGCAGTGTGATTAGTATTTTAAAAAAAAATTAAAAAAAAAAAACAACAACAAAAAAAAAAAACCAAATACCCCAAACAAACACCAAAACTCAAAAAACTAGAGAATGCAATCTTTTCTTTGAAACAGTTGCTGGGTTTGATGGGAGCAGCTGTTTGAAAGAAATTTTACAATTTTTTTGCTGCTAGTTGAGGTGACCCCTCCTGTCTGTATCTGCCACAGTTATGTGGCACAGTCTGTACTTGTACAGTTCTATTTTTTGCAAAAAAGACATAAGAAATGCCTAATTATCAAAGGGCATCAAACTGTGCAGTAACAAAAACCTGAATGAAAAACTGACAGATGAATTGCTTAATCTAGGTAAAATTTTTGTATTATTTGGGCCAAGATCCTTCCAAAAAAACCTGGAGGAACAGCCACCAGTAGGCACAACTTATGTGCAGAAACACAACCTCAAGGGAGACAGCATCAAACCTCCATGGGAAGAAGCACTGGGGTCTCACCTTGTTGCTGGACGTAGGTTGAAGTAATCTTATATGCTGCGTGGTTAGCATCACCCCATCCTCATCAGTTATCTCAGCCAAGATGGGTACCCTCCTGCAGTCAGCTGTCACAGAAGGCGTATGGAAGCACAACTCCTCTGGTGTAGCCATGGCATGGGCTACACACAGCACATAACTGTGTGAATGACGTATGTGTCTGAGTGTCTCTTACTATTTGATTTTTCTTGCTGTTGAAATAAATGTTTAATCGCTCATTATTGCTTTGCTTCACTAGTTTTAGTTACTACTGGTTTATTAATTTTTGCTAACATAAAGTACTTATCAATTGTCATAGCACATTGTGAAGGAACTTGGTTCGTGGGCAGAAGGAGGCCTTAAAGAGATGGAGAGCCACATATCCTTGCATGCCAGCACCAATGGCTGCCCTGTGACAGCTTTCAGGAGAAGGAGGCTGCCCCTCAGGCAGAGGACTACTTATCTCACTAATAGTCCTCCAGTGGCTGTGTACCTCTAGGCTTCACTTACTAAAATGATATTCCAGGCACATATCATATGTGGGCACTTACATGTACACACACAGAAGTCTGAATCCTGAACTGCACCACGCCTTGTGTGTTTGTATTTCTGTAAATACTTAGCTACAGCAGAGCCTGTCTTCACAAGCACCTCATAAGGCAGAGCCTGGCAATCCTGCAGATAGCTGCTCATAACATATGCAGAATTTGTAGAAAAGCACTGTCATTCCACATTTTTTACTATACTCAAATTTGTAGGACATTGTTTTCACTACATCCATGTAAATCTTTGTTCAACGGTGTAACTTCAACTACTTCTACTACAGCCCCACTAACTTTCATGATGTAAAAACACCGCATGCATTTATCTTTTATCTTTATTTGATCATAAATAATTTTCTGTACCAAATACTTTTAGTAATTCTGATTAAGCATTCTTAAACCTGTCCACTCCTTTCATCATCACACACAAGATAGAATTTTGTTGCTTTTCTTTTACAAGATCACACACACAAAAAGAACAGTGTTATATTTATTTGCAAAAAGGAAATTGAACTGGCGTCATAGTTTTCAAAGGCATGAGATTTCAAACAGATTTTAAACAGACAAGCATCAGGAAATTTGAAAAGAAAGGCCCTCAAGGAAATGTCAAGTTTAATAGATTTTATGCATATATAGATATATCTCAAGCATATGCATCCATCAGTTGTCCATAACACTACAGCGTAATTGACATGGTACTGCACTGGGAACTTCCCTGATCTCTCATTTACATTCTCAGTTTAATTTATGTACATTATACATTTTTGGATTGGTATTTTTTTACTGAAATAGCCACAGAAAATATTCTCAAGTAAGACTATTTTCAACTGTTCTGCATATCTTCAGCAAAACTAAATTCAAAACACTGTGGTGAAAATATACTTGTGTTACTGCTATTACAGCCCCACTAACTTTCATGATGTAAAAACACTGCACACCTTTATCCAGGTATTAAGTGCTCAGGAAGCACAGAAAACAGTTTCAGAGATACTTCATCTACTTTTTCTCTCTCGTAGATAAAATGATTAGCATCTTTCATAACAAAGGAGTCAGCTGCTTTACAGGAAAGCTGATTAGGCATGAGGATCAAATTTTACTTCAATTAAAAATCAAAGGCCATTATTTTAATATTTGGTTTAAAATCTTCCTTGAAAAATTGCATCCTCTTACTTTCAAGCCAGTATACTTCCCAGTGTATTTCTGAAGTTGTAACACATCACCTTTTCCTTCCACTGCCATATGCCTGCCTGGACGTTCTGCTATAAAACGGAAGCACCACTGTATTTGGAGACAAGTTCTGCTCTGCTAGGGGGCAAAGTGTAAGTAAAAAAAAAAAACACAAAAAAACCAATTCCCTGCCTTCTACCTCCTCTCTACTTTCAATACCACAATCAGTCCCCTGAAAATAATTTTGGGAACTATACCAGAAAGAAGATATTACTGAATTGAGCATCTGCCTGAGGAACTAAATATGGAAGAAAACCTAGACTGATGGGTTTAATATATAGAAATAAACATGAATTTATCTAGCAATTTTTCACTCCAAAGCTAGCTTCCCCCAGAAGCATTATACAAGAATAAGTACTGACATTTTTCAAACACTAGAAATGCAAATATTAGGCAATTTGCCAAAGGCTACACGAGTCAATAGAGAATTATAAGCAGAGTCCAGTTCCTCACTGAATTAATTAAACTGCTAATCAGTAAAGTCCTTAAAGTCAGGGCAAGCAACACATCTTTCTAATATAAGCAAAGTAATGGTGTTGACAGAATATATATAAATACATGCAGACACTCAGTGTGACAGTATTGCAGCCCATTCAGCCTCTTGAAAAAGCAGACATCAAAATCTATAAAAATAGTCATCTATTTATTTTCCACTCAACAATACTGCGTAGTTGCCTATTCCATTTAAAGTGCTCAAGTCCACTCCTTTATGCATTGTTCCATAGGATTTATCTTCTAAATCCCAGAAAGCAGATAAACTTGGTGCATACATTCTTAATAAACATCCTTTTCCCCTTGTTCCTTTAGCATTACTACCTTGGAATCATTCTACTTGCCAGCCAACCTTTCCTTTTTGTGAGCATTCATCTGCACACAAATAACAAAAATTCTCCAGATGGATACATACTTTAGGGAAATTTTATAGCTGTCACAGAACAGTAGAAAGGATGGTACTGGCTATACTAGGCCAGCTGACTGTCCCAGCTCAGTGCACATGTTCCCAGTGAAATAGATACATCTTCCTAAGAATATGACCTTTTTGGCACACAAAGATGAGTGCAGCCAATTAATGCAGAACAGCAAGACAGACTCCCAAATTTGAAGCCAAATGTACAGAAAGATCCACCCCGATCAGTTTCATTAAACCAGCTCAAAATAAGGGATATCTTTAAACTGAAAGCTGACTTAACCCTCAATAATTAATAAAGTATATTTTACCTATAACTTCATTTTTCAATGACAACTAAGGAGAAAACAATGGAAAGTACTCCTACCCATCTGCTTATTTTTTGGCTCTGTATGGAGAATGAGAGAATGAACTGTTACTTCTTTGATTTAAAAGTTGATGTGTTATAAATTTAAGTCTACAAGATGCTTCCCTCAATAAATTTGCAAGTTAATGGCTTACATTTTCATAATCTAGCAGACTGCTATACAAGCATATTTTCCATACAATCTTATCTAATTGGTACTGGGTCATGTCATTAAATATTTGTAAGTGACACAAGAATGGGGACACTCACATGAATTCTAAAATAAGCACACTGAAATACAATAAAGCAGTTGGAAAAAAACTACTGTACTACCTGGCAAAATTATACATATTATCATTAAAATGTATTCAGCACCTGAAAGGTTCCAGTCACACCTTAAAAAGGTCTGTAATAGTAATTTGCTATTACAACATTCAACTTACCTCTTTTACAAATTCTGGTTACAAATTCTGGTATGCAGTATTTCAGGTATGAATATAAACAAAGTTCTCATCTCATCCATACATAATAAACAATTCAGGAAACCTTCTGCCAAGAAAATAAGCCATTTTATGAAACGATTTTCCATTAAGGAAAAAAACAACTAAACTGCCACCAGCAGTGTGGGCTGGAAAAACACTCCATTACAGGGTAATATAATACATAATGCCATTAATGAACATCTTTTTTAGAAAGAAACAAAAACAAAAAAAAACCCCCACACACAAAAAAACCCACCAGCCAGCTTGGGTTAATATTGTAAGAGTACATTGTCACTCCTGAAACACTCCATCCCTGAGCTTGCTGTATTACCAGATGGAAGGTCTCCTTCTCCATATTCTTTGCTTGTTGAGGCTCACTGATTATGCCATTATTTGGTACAAAAGAAGATGGACAAGAGAGTACAGGAAACTTGTATGATGGAAAAAGTCAAATTTACTGAAGAAACATCATCCAAGAATTTAATTACAGTCTTCTGCCTAACAAGAGGGACTGTGTCCGTGTCTTACAATGGCTCACAAATCTAGAATCAGTGGAACACTAACTTGACCTGAGATTACAACAAATTCTGCACATAGCTGAAATACAACATCTTAGCACTCCAACAGAATAGTGAAATAAAAAAGAAGTTGCATGCACTACCCTGCACTGATATTGGACATGAACAGTGAATAGCTCAAATTAAGTGTAGAGAGGTTCACTTTTAAGAATGGCTGTAAATGATGATGTGTACCTCTGCCCCTTTCCTCAGCCGTTCAACATTATGCTTCGGCATCATCAGTAGAGCACGCTCACGCATAGTTAATAGAGTGCATATCATTCCATCAACCAGCATCCCTGTACCCAGCTTATTTCTTCAGAAGAAGACTGCTTAAGAATCTATTTTAAAATTTAGGCATATGTGTTCTGCCATTTGTCCCCAGCCCCATGATGACTGCTACATTTTTCACTGTATTTATGAAACTGGAAAGAAAAAAAAAGAAAAAAGAAAAGAAAGGAAGACGCATTTAAAGCCTGTGATTTAAAAAGAAATCACTCAGGAGCAGAAGAGATAGGGATGCTGTTGAAAAGCAGTCAAGTGTCAGCGCATTGTGCAATCGTTGCCAAGGCAGCCAAGAGGGCACTGAGAATATTGATGGACCACAGCAATTACAGGGATGTAGTACATATGAATTCTTTGTAGGTGATAAGCATCACCCTTAGATCATAAAGCAGTGGGTAACTGTCACCTGAGTCTTTTTATGAACACATTAAATTTCAAAGGTTGACTTACAAAAAACATTGTGTGATCATGTAAAACACTCTGAACACCTAACAAGCACCTCAGACCTCTAAATGATGCAAGTCAAAATATCCTAACACATAGGAAGTTTAGACAAAATTTTGTGGCCAGTGTCGCTCAAAACAGTGATTCAGATGCAAGAACCTGCTGTCTCTTGTAAACCACTTATTATCTGAAGGCAAGCTAATTCTCATTTTACAAGTCGAAACATTATGCCTTCATACTACCTCTTGGATCTTAAAATACTCTCTTGATGTGAGACAGTTATGCTTCTGTCGGTACCCCACAAGGATTATGCCCTTCTGCCTAGTACTGACTCTGACATCACTCAAGGATCATCTGCTTAACTCCATTTAAGAAATGTTGATCCACCTTTCCCTGTATACCACTTCCAAATTTGCATAATCTTGAAAGAATACACAAAATGACAAGTATACTCTCTGCTAATAGCCAATGTTAAAGGAAGTATATGTATTATCCAGTGTAATTAGCTACAAGCTTCTGAGTGTCAATTGACCTTGCAGAGCTGAACAGTAAGTTTGACCACTGAGTTCGTTCTTTGTGAATTGCAGACATTAGCAAATCTCAGTAAGAAAATGCCCTTAAATGTGTATCTGCAATTCCACTGCTATTAGAGAGTATTAAAAGTTATTCATACGCCACAGCTAGAGTGAGACAAAAAATAGAAAGCTTATGTAAGCTTCTATTATGAAGACTGAGTACTGAATTCAAAAGTAATTGAAAATGAGATCATAGGCAGCCTTGCCTTACCTCTAATAATGTATTTGCTGGTTAGTGGTTGAAAAGGACATACAGCTGATCCACACACATTTATAAACACTGCATACGACCTGATTACTGAGGTAATTACTTTATGCATATATGAATTTGGCTCAGCATAAAAGCTGTTCAGAAACTGTACAGAACCACTGGATTAGCAACAATTGCCAAGTTATGCATCAGTCACCCACTAAACATCACTGACAGAAATACTGGACATCTTGAAGCTCCAAAGTTGCAAGAATTGTTTTGCCAAAGTTGGAGAGAAAACATCTGAAGGATAGTAAGCAAGTAGGAAGGAGTTTTCAACTTTCAGCGAGGCAAAAACATTGCAGAGGCCTGCTAAACAATCACAGTTTGTACACAATTGGATTACCCAGCACTTGCTTTAAAAGCAAGTTCTCCTGCAGATGAAAGAAGCAAGATTAAGTGTAGCAGAATCACTCAAGACCAGAAATGGAAACAGAAAAGCATCTAACACACAAGTCCTGACAAAGACATGAGAAAGTGCTTATTGTTATTTCAGAATGTCAAGTATCCCGAAGTTTTCCTTAGGAAACCTCTTTTCCTTAGCATTAAGACTTTCCAATGTTCAAGAACATATATGGGTTCACTAGCATGGATTAGTCATACATGACTTAAAAGTGTTCTATGCAACTAATTAAATGACATGCCTGTTAACATCAATATGTCCTCAGCTTGCCTAATACTTACAAGAGTATATATGTAATGAAAACATTGATCTGACAATTGTTTAAACTAAAAAGATATTTTGAGATAACAACTCTTCTTTCTCAAACCTCTTAAAATGTTATATAAGGGGTCATGATGCCCACCCGCATTCTATGTAAAGCGGATATAGCTCTCATGGTAATTAATAACAGCAGATACAATGTCTTACCAGCAACCTATACTTTCACCAAATTACACTGTTCATTGTTTCAGTGCTATCAGTTAAAAACCTTCCCAGCTGCAACAAAGTGCTAGAAGGAGAAAGAAAATACATGGCCCTGTCATATCCAGAGATTATGGCAAATTTAATCAGCACGTGTCACCATCAGTGCCGTATTCAGGAGTTCAAGGCATCTGGAGGTGAAAGAATATAAAATTAAAGCTGAATTGCGACTCAGCGAGAGGTCAGGAACAACCTCCTTTCATTTTCAGCTGGCCTTTTAACAAAATACACTGTGTGTAATGGAGACCTTACCCATGGAAGATGATGCAATAGGAAGCTGGAAGATTTTTTTTTACAGAATGCATTAAGGAATCCGGGTGTTTACTGCATCTTTTTTAAGTGTATCACTAGTAGGTGCTGTGCCTTGTGAGAATATTCTATTGCATTTTAAAAACCAAGTTATGTATTCATTAGTGGTACATTGATATATTTTGTATGAAAAGGAAAAAAACCTAAACCTCTAAAACCCAACAGAGAACTCCATCAATTTCAAAATTATCTCTTCAGTGCCAAAAATATAGAAGTAGAGCACCAGCAGGTGTTTACAGTCAAAGACTTTTGAGACTTAAGGTCTAAAAAAAGTGTAAAAAAACCTGTATTAATGATAATGTCATTCAACATCAAATCTCAATGAGCTTTTTCATTTTCATTCTGAAATGCAACACATCTCTGCAAATGAAAGCATTCAAAATAATATACATAACCATGTCAACCCTGGGGGAAAAAGCCTCTGCCCACATAATGCCACAGGCTACTCTGTGTAAGTGGAAAGCAGCTTCGCTTTTCAGGTCTGGTGGCATCTCCTGGTAAACTGCATTTTCTATAAAGTTACAAAGTGAAACAAAGTTTCTATTTCTACATAAAAATAGACAAGTATTATTACAGTGTGGATAAGTATGATTTTTATATGTGATTATTTTTAAGCAATATGCAGTACATCTGGAATTTAGCCCCAGAGAAGGCAAAAATGTCTTGAATTAAAACTAATCAGAAACCTTATGGAAGTTCCACTTAGGCATATAAAGGCACATCTCACAGATAACTTTCAAATTATGCAGATCAGGAATGCAG